>NC_067455.1:20055236-20355236 GCF_025434085.1 Hippocampus zosterae | reverse complement strand
GTTATGGAGTTTGTGGAAGCAATAGCCACTAATATAGACAACAAAGAATTTACTGTTGGGGTTTTCCTAGATCTAAAAAAAGCTTTTGACACAATAGATCACAGTATATTATTGAAAAAACTAGAAAGATATGGCATTAGAGGTGTAGCTTATAAATGGATAAAAAGTTATTTAGAAAACAGATATCAGTACGTGCAACTCAACAATAAAAAAACGAATCAACTGAAAATCACTCACGGAGTACCTCAGGGGTCAGTGCTTGGTCCAAAACTATTCATCTTGTATATAAATGATATCTGCAAGGTCTCAAAACTATTTAAATGTGTCCTATTTGCTGATGATACAACTTTCTACTGTTCTGGAATAAATCTGAAACAGCTCCTGACAACCGTAGAAAACGAATTAAACAAATTAAAAAACTGGTTCGACAGAAATAAATTGTCACTTAACCTGAAAAAATCGAAGTCAATTGTTTTTGGCACAAGACCAATCAAACACCAAGCTAAAATTATGGTAAACTCAATTGAAATAGAAAGAGCGTATGAAACCCAGTTTCTCGGATTAGTAATAGACTCAAAACTATGTTGGAAACCACATATCGATAACGTAAAAAGAAAAATAGCCAAGACCGTAGGGATCCTCTACAAAACCAAGGCAGTGCTAAATAAGAGATCCTTGTACACATTATACACTTCATTATTATTACCATACATGACCTACTGTGTGGAAATATGGGGAAATGCCTGCAAAACAAACACACTCCCTATTCTCAAACTACAAAAAAAAGCAATTCGAATTATTAATAGATCAAAATATACGGAACCCACAAATCCACTATTTATTAAATTAAATACGATGAAATTTTATGACCTGGTTGACTTTAAAATCGCCCAATTAATGTACAAAGCACACAATAACCTGCTCTGCCAAAACATTCTGATGTTTTTTGAAATTCGAGAAAGCAACTATGAATTAAGAGGTACCAACTTATTCAAAAAACTCAAAACAAGAACAAACATCAAGCAAAGAAGTGTATCTAGCAAAGGTGTTAATCTGTGGAATAATCTCGAAACGGACCTAAAAATGAGTAAATCGCTTGCTGAGTTCAAAAACAAATTCAAAAAAATAGTACAAACAACCTACACCAATCAGAGTTAAAATGATAAATTCTAAACATTAAATGTAATGATAAATCAGAACTAAGTTGATAAATAGAGAAAGGTATTGCAATATCCATTATGAATACAAGAGAAAATTGACACAAGAGTGCCAGGGTGAGGATGTATATAATCCCGATACAAACCAAAAGTTGTGAAAATATCACGGTTAAGGGTAAAGTATGAGCCTTAATGGAGACTTCTTCTTACTTTTTCTTTTCTGATTGATATAAAAATGATTTAGTAGATATAAACACATAACGGGGTAGGACTAGATAAGTTTTTTTACTTCATCCTACTCCCTTGAACATAATAACTGTGTTGAATGAAGACTGATTTCTTTCTTTTACTTTTTTATCTACCTTATTTTCTGTCAAATTATTACTGTATATGTTTTATGTTCAACAAACAAACCAAACCAAACCAAACAAAGTTTTGTTTCTTATGGTTTATCGTGTTTTGACCTTGCAGCCCTGCCACCTGTAAGCTTGCTAAAGTGGTCATGCGGTGTTCATCAAAGACAACCTTCCACATTTTTGGGGGTAGAAAGACTCCAGTTCTAACCTTTAAAGCAACTGAATACTTGTGGGATTATTTTGAGGATTGAGGTCTGTCTGTGGCCACAGAGCCCAACACAACTTAATTGTTGCAACCAGTGAGTTAATTAAACTACCGGTAATCTTCTGATGTGAGAATTAGAATGACGTTTCTTCTGTACCATTTACCTATTGAGTGAAATGCATGATATCGGAAGTATCTGAAAAGCAAGGAGTGAAATGTGAGGCAATAAAACTTGACAATTAATTTGTGAGGGAGATTCACATCTTTTCTTGATCAGATATGATCCTGACGAATGCTGGCATTGTTTCAAGGAGAACTGAGCCACAGGCCACAAAGCGTTGTAGCACTCATGTTACAAAGAGAGATGTGAAATTTCAAACAACATATAGCATGTGATTGCGCAACCCAACAAATACATCAGTGTTGCTGCTGGCCAGTATGTCAGTGCTTTACTAGGACTTGAGAGTTGACAATATTTCCGTCTTCCCTATATGTGCCGCTGCATCTCGATAAACAATAACATGAGGGCAAGCTTTTTCTTCTTCCTGCTCCACTCTCCAGCAGCATTGTTCTGTGATGATGCAGCTTTTCAAATGATAAAAGTGATAGCGGATAACAAGCAGAGGCAGAGGAAGATGAAAGGCAAAAAAAACCCCTCTGCAATGCAATTCTCACATTTGAGACGTTGACAGTCTTAGGAAGCATCACTAAAACGCCAGAGTTGTTATGCAGACAGACAAAAGCTACAAAATATGCTTGATTTAAGATGAGTCAACAGAAATGTTTCATGCTGTTAAAATAAATGCCAAAGACCGAAGTTACCTAAAACCTCTCCATCAAGAAAACATTCCATCGCTGTTTTGTTATTGTCGAGCTACTGAGAAACACTGAATGTTTATGATTCGAGATAGACCCATTTCATTAAATGATTCAGGGGACTTTAAAACATTTTTATGATGAACTCCAAGATAAGGAACCAATCCGCTCAACTAATTATTTTTTTAATCCTACTACAAAGCTCATACATAGTTTTCCTTTGAGCGTTCCAGCTCATTTGAAGTCGGGCGTCGTTGCTCACACAGTGCATGTCCTGTCAAAAGACACGACAACCCTGCTTTCTTAAGAAAGCAATTAAGAAGTAGAACAACACAAGCACTCTTTGTCTCTCTTTCTCTATGCTGCATTTTTTTCCTGTCAAAATACAATTTAACCAGTTGAGAAATTGACTACATGTTCAGGCCGGCGGGGGGAAAAATGCTTACCCAAACAAACCAGAATACTTTTTGCTTTCAGCGGTTTATTGAAAGTGGCAAAGAAATGGGGAGGGGAGGGGTTGCAAAACAAAACCAAAGCAAATCATTAGAGATAAATTTGTTTGAAAACACATTTCAACACGACCGTACGCAGCGGAATTAGAGTATGTGGCAGAGCGGTGACTAGGAGCTGGGCTTTTTCGGCGAGTGAAATGGTGGCAATAGGAATGAGGTGTGCCCTGCTGCAACTCCATAAATGTTGGTCAGCCGCGCCCCCTGCCACACCCCACCACTGCAGGAAGAGAGCTGGGGTTGCTGCTCGCCCAAAATGGCAACCACCTTCTACAATGCACTGCATTGTCAGACATTGTGGACATTTTCAGCAAAATAAGTTAGAAGCAAAGGTGCCTGAACCATGGAGCTTGTTTATGCACCGCAAGAAAAGGCACACATTTCTGAGCCTTCCTCGGCCTTGTTTATCAACTGAAAATAGCATGTCAACAAAGTTAATTTTTCTTTTTTAAGACATTTTCGCAAACCAAACTGTTCTTAAACAGGATCATTCCTAAATTGTGACTCCACTGTCATAGGTGAAGGTGCCATCATTGGTGGTTTGTGCCAGCACGATTCATTTGCAGTCTGGACAAAGCATGGTTTCAATTTTCAGAGTCTCTGGTAACACCACAAAAAAAATCACTTGAGTTTCTCATTTACTTAAGTGACTAAAAGTATTAGAAACTATTGTGACAAAAGTTATGTTGGCAACACTGAGCTGCAACTCATGTTGGCTCGTTATTCAGATCTAGTCCGGTAGTCATGGTAATAAAATCTGAGCCAAGACAGAAGCGTCTCCCCAAAAGATTGTGATTGGAATCTAAATGGAACAAATATATAATGTATCCTGTAATCTTTATCCTTTGTGTATTTTGACCTATGAATGTAAAATTTGCTTTCAAGCATTAATTAAGCCATCTGGGAACCGTCTTAAATTGCATTGTGTGTCCTTTAAGTCAGCCTAATTCCAAATGTAGTGATGTATGTTACAGTAAGACATTTGGGGAGAAAATGGAAAAACATTGATGAGATGATCTTCTTCACTTGTGAAATTGTCCTCCCCTGCACCTGTCGTCTCTGTGGGACAATAGAAGTCTTTGTTCTCAAAACCCTGATGCTGAATAAAAGCTCCCGTCTCCCAGAACGAGCTGCCTATGAGACCTTGGTGCACAGAGAGCTATAATTTAGGAGCAGCCCTGGAAAATGAAACTCTGTCACCTGAAAACATTAATACCTCAGAGACTCATAATGTGCAGAGTCCTGGAACCATTCAGAGAGTTGGATTTTTAGTCAGCACGACGAATCGCTTGTGAAGATAGGTTTACAGGAATATATTGGAAATGACAAAAGGCTTTCCTTTGGCAAGAAACTATGGGTAAAAAAAGCACCTGGCACAAACGCAGACAGGAAAGAGTTCTGCTTGGCCAGTGGGGATCACGTCTCTATCTATTCCACATTTTGTTTTCTGGTTCGCACATTTTCTCCATTTGAAAGAAATGCATTGCTTCGGGTGCGTCAGGTCAGTTAGACAAATAAAAATCCTCCTTATCCACTGCGACAATCACTTGAAGCTCCCAAAAAGAGGAGTCCAAAACATAAATGAGCTGAAATGTTGCTCTCTTTCATCCCTACCAAAATCTTTTTGTTTTTAGCAAAAATACTTGAATCAAATTCCAAGATCTCTTCAGCTCGAACATTAATGTTCGTTCACGCCTTTGTCGTTACGTTAAAACACTCTCTCGCAAGATAATGAGCATCAACATGAACATATTGCAATAACTTTCTTAAATCAGAAGGGATCCACTACAGAAGGTTGAAGGACTCCCCTTTTCTTGGCAACCCGGGCACCAGTTTTTTTGTTCTCTGTGGGGCAATCTCACCTTAACTTTGGCTCTTCAAGAAGCTCCCCAGCTCAGTTCGCATAATCTTTCATTTATCTGCATGCACGACAGATGCAACATTCAATATAAACCAGAGTGAGTCCACGCGACAACTGAGCAAGCATCACCACATCGAGTGCCTATCACAGATACTGAAGCAGAATCGATCATTGGCAAACCGTCACTTTTAGGGCACGTGGAAGAAAATGGCTCAAGCAAGTCAACAAAAGAGCTTCAGACGAAATTCGGTGATCTGATGAAGAAAGTGACATGTCTTAAATGGCATGGCATTGCACTTTCAGACAACTAGAAACAGAAACAGAGCAAACGTGGCCATAGAAAAAACAAACGCCCTCCGTTGGGCAATTACGGATCCCACATTCTTGCACAAATGGGAACGAGTTTTGAATAAGTTGTCTTTAGATGTCCACACTAATTATTGATCAAACAAAATTGGACGCCCCGCAAGGCCCATATGGAGGCCTTCAAAATCAAAGAGCTCCAGACTCAAAAAAACAGATGAGTTCACCCCACCAGCAAAATTACTAGAGTAAGAACTCGATGTTTGAAAAAGACACTCAAAGTTATGACAGAAAGATTCATTCGGGTGGGCTACACAGAGTTGGCATACATCTGAGCTAAAAAATAAAAATAGAGATAGTCTGTTAACTCCAAAACAGGAAACAAAGGAGAAATTTGTCAATTTTTGGTCTGATTATAGCCACATTTCCAAAGCAAGCAAGAAGAAAAAAAAAACATTGGATAACACTCAAAAGCGATCCTTGTCCAAGAGCTCTTCCCTACTGCAACTCTTGATTCTATTTTAAGAGAAGCAAGAACCTTAGGGATACTGTCTTCCATGTGTAAGACAACCAAGCCTGGGAGTAAAAAAATTGGTTGGGCCAACAAGTCCATGGTAATTACAGATGTGTGTGCTCACACCCATAACACGTGAGTATTTACTCACACACAGACAGGCAAAGAATATTGAATCAAAAAATGTATAAACTATTTCTCTTCACGTGTTGATGTTGAAATGTCTATGCTGTATTATCTATGTTGGACAAACCAAGCGCAATCTCACATTGGGAATAGCAGAGCGCAAGGCTGCCAACCACACGGCCTCAATGAACCCTCTGGGTTAAACGAGTACCTGGGATTCTGGGTTGCGATGGCTCTCGATAATCTGTTGTTTACTTTTTGGTTTTAATTCTTCCATCTACTTACTCTATGCAGGAAGTCGTTTCAAGAAAGGTCTGTACACATTCTCTCTGCTGAAGAATGACCAGCCATCTATAGTGAGGAGCTTTCAAGAACCCTGCACTCCCCTCCTCCCACTTCCTCTCATGTACAGTATATGACATGTATTACTGTTCTAATTACTATGTATTTGTATTAGTGTTCTTTTTGCATTCTCTTGTGTATTTTGTAATTTTGATATTGCTGCATGTTGATTAGCTCTGCTCTACTCAACCCACTCCCGGCTGTCAATTATGGACTAATTACAGCAGCAGAGCCAACACATATTAGTAGCCTGATGAAGCCCTGAGAGGCGAAACACGTTGCATAACTTTGCTCACCTTTAAACTGTGTGCGGTGGATCTCGCCTCATTTAAAGACTTACTTTTTCCTGACCCCACCGACACCAGTTGAGGATATTTCTGTGCTGCGTGGGGCAATCTCCCCTTAACTGTACCGCAACTTAACATTCGACCGCATCTAAAATCCATCCATCCATTTTCTACCACTTAGCCCGGGAAAACATGCAAACTCCACGCAGGGAGGCCGGAGCTGGAATTGAACCGGTACCTCTGTACTGTGAGGTCAATGTGCTAACCAGTGGACCACCGGGCTGTACAATATTTTTTTTAAAATAAGACTTTTGTTCTGGTACACAGAAAAAGTGTACAAGCTTTTAGTTTTGCTCATAAAAAAATGGGAGTAAAAAGAAAAGTGATTTTTTTTCTTTCATTAGACATGGGGTAGGGGTGCCCTTAATTTAGAGGCCTGTGAGTGAGCCATGGTCATTTCGCCTGCTAGCTTTTCTCCACAAATGCTATGATTTGGTCAGACGTTTTGAGTCTTGTGCCCCATCTCTCTCTCTTGCTTTCCAACTCCACTCTAGTCTTTGAAGAGCAGGAGCTCGGCATCTGATGAAAGTTTGTTTGTTTTACGTTTAGCGAGCGAGAAATGCCATTTCTCTTCAGCATTCCCCACTTGCCTCGTGAACACCCGCACTCCACACTAAATCTCACAAACATATCCTCACACACACGTACATATATAACCATATCGATCCATCCCTTTTCTGATCCGCTTTATCATGACAAGGGTCGCCGGGGTCGAGGATATATACAATACAATACATGCTGATTTATATACCGTATATATACAGTATATATATGGAAACATCAGAAAGAAGGAACACGAGAAACTCGAGAAATACCAAGGGCTCAGAGAGAAGCTGGAGAGAGCCTGGAACGTAAAGGTGACAGTAGTGCCTGTGATGATCGGAGCACTCGGGGCAGTGACACCCAAACTGGATGAGTGGTTGCAACAGATCCCGGCCGGGAACAACGTCTGACATTTCAGTCCAGAAAAGCGCAGTGCTGGGAACAGCAAGGATACTGCACACATAGGATCCAGCACCATTGGTTGGATGGATGGATATATGTATATGTATATGAATGTGTGCGTGCGTGTGTGTGTGTGTGTGAATAAACAATATCAAAATAGCATAACATGGCAGTCATGGCTGAACTGAAGTGAAAGTGCAGTGAAAACCACTGAGAGTGATGCGACAAAGACATTAATCTGTGTAGATTGGACTATTTGTCTTAACTGTTCAATGGTGACAGACTTGCTTGCCTTTGTCACCCTCATTCCAACACCCCCTCTTCCTTATTTGATCAATCTGATCTTCGGATCTTAACTCAAATCCCAAGTCAGCAGTAGGCTTCACACCCACTTCTGTCATCTGACTTACAGGTAACTGAATGTCAAATACAGTACTTGAAGAACCTGTTACAACCTTGTTAAACCTCAGTGCATATTTTCCCCTAATACATATCAAACACAATTGCTTTGGCTCCTAAACAACAATGAAAAATCTCAAGATTCCAAGGCGGATGCTGATTTATCTCCTGCGGCTGGCGAGCAGCACTCAAGCAGCAGCATTTGCAGTAACACCAGCTTTCCTCCTATTTCCAGCAGTCTTCCATCTCGTCTGTCGGCTGTCAGCTCAAAATGTTTCCTGTCTGTCAGACGAAAGCCTTCCACTCGGTCTATGTCTTATAGAGACAGAACCATCACAATTTCTTTCCACAGTTGCAGATCAAAGTTATGCGACGTAACCCTGAAAACACCCACAGTAACGAGCAGGTTTGCCACTTTTGCAAAATAGCGCTGAATAAAGAATTTGTGCCCATCCCGATCTCACTTTGGTTTCATAAGCTTGAGAATTGGCGTGTGATTGATTGCTGCTTAGTGACTCTTGGTGTGCGTGTGTTTGGTTGTCTATTCCTTTGTGCAACTCGTGCTTTAAAATAGCTGGTCACAATGGGTGGACAAATTAGATGTGAGGGTGGTTAATATTTAAATAAGACCCTTTGTTATACAACAGTGGGGCAGAATGCAGAATGGCTCGCTAATGGACACATCTTCAGATAGAAGCAGATAAAAGATTTACTTGGTTGTTTACGTTTGATGGGACAGCCTTCGCCAATTCGGAGCCACTGCTGATCCCAAGCCAGGATAAAAGCGGGTGGATTGCGTCAGGAAGGACACCCAGCATAAAAACTGTGACAAATAAAGCATGTGAGTGATTTGCTATGGCAACTCCAGACAGGTAAAACAGAGAGTCGCTTCTTTTATGGGACAGACCTTCATATTGCCTTATGGCATAATTGTCCTTCAAATCTAGTCCCTGAATTGGGGCACAGCTATTGTATTTACAGCTACAAAAATATTCCAGGTAATAAAGTCCGTTATTTTACCACAGTAATTATATACAGGACTATATATGCATTGCAAACTTTAATTCAAAGATCTAATCATATATTTGACATACTGTTCTGCATAAGGGCAGCCAATAAGAATTCTTAGCAAATTTCTCTGTGTCATTGCACTGTCGCCATCGTTATATGCTGTATTGCAGAAGTGCTTTCTAGATGTCTATTTTCAGTTGTCATCATTTTGCTGAGGCCTCGGCATCAGTCTTCCCCAAGAGCAAGTTGACTTCTGGGCCAGGGCCTGCTTGAAGGCTCGACACACGTGCTTGACTGGAGCTTGGCGTGCAGCTCAGTCTTTTTGATACCAATGCACAACTCTAATGAGCTTCGCTCCAATGATATGCTCTGTGTCCCTGTTTGAAAGCACGGATGAAGGGCGTTTCATAGGGACTTGAGAAGTGGAGGATGGGGATGGTTGTTAACGATGAGGCAATTGCAAAAAGACCGGAGGTGAAGATATTGTAATTAAGCCTAAGAAGTATCCAGAACATAGCAATGCTTTGAGCTAAATGCTGTAAATATAGGAATTACAACAATATGCAACGTTCTGATGTACAGTAATGAATAGAAGAATACAATCTCATAACTAAGTGGAACATTTACTCAGTGATGAAGGAATATTATAGCCACATTCAAAATAAATACATATTCAAAAATAAAATGGGCAGTATAGCTGACTAGTGTCTGCCGCAAAATTCTCAGGTCCGAGGCTGGGATCATCATCTCCGGCCTTCCTGTGTTCTCTCCGTGCCTCCTGACTTTGACTGTATTACGGATAGATGTTTGTCCTTTCTCTGCTGTATGGAACAGAAGAACCCTCAAGCCCACATTGCCAAAGAAGCAGTATTTTGAGTGTGAGTGCTGCCTCATGGGCAGCAGACGTGAAATGGGCAGAATCAAGTTCCGCAAATTGTGTTTATTTGCTTCCTGCGCCTGCTGAATAACCATTAATTTCAGTTGTAACTTTGAGGTAGATGAATTTTGTCTTGATGTCCTTGTGCCGGTGGAAGGGATATTGGAGGAAGAAAAAAGAAAAAAACCCCACTGATTTAAGCGCAAGAGAAATCACAGTATAGTTTTCATTTTATACAGATCCCCACCGCTGTTCAACCGTCTAAATCTGTCATTTTGAAAGCTTGGAACAGATACTCAAAACGGTTTGGTCCACAGTGCAACGTCCTCAAATCCAGAGAGAGGATGCAACATCCTGTGCAAACTCAGGTAGAGACATAAATAACTTAATAACAGTGTCATCATTTATTTCAACGCCCGAGTGGCTCTGGAAAAGTACAATGATTCTGTGATCCTTCTTTCACTTAATGACCGAGGATGCTAAGGATAGATGACCCATTAGGATTGGGTGACTAAAAGAGGAACTCAATCTAATGCCTCATTTCCTCTCAGAGATGAAACGAGCTTTTTGGCTTGACCTCTCTTAAACAGATCTTGTTTGACAGTGGCAATATTGTAATCTCAAACAACATTGTCTCTGCAAAATGAAAATGGATAAATAAAAACAATAAAATGCATGAAAATATGCAAAAGCCTGGAAAATCCCATTTGAAATTCATACAGTGGCTCTCATTGTGTGATCACTCCATATTTTGGTGTCATATGTGGTGCAAATGGACTTTTTTCTGAGGTTAGTAAGACTGTAGGGACTGCAGAGGGGTTTGCATAAAAAAGATGCATCTAGTTGTAATGAAACAGTATTGTAGAACAGTGGTCCCCAAGATTTTTTTTGTCACAAACCAGTGGAGACAAGTACTTGGTGTTCGCGGACACTGCTTTTAAATAGCCAGTTTTAATGCACTGGTACTGACAACAAAGATAATTATAGAGTAATTCAAGATTTTTTTCAGTCATTTGAAACGTACCAATAAATACGTCTTATAATGTAAACATAATAAGGTACGATCCTACATGATGCTTTTATCCGGTGGCTGCCGGCTAGATATTAACGACGAAACTTGCTAAACTGCGGACAGCTGAAGATACTGTCAAGTTACAGCTAATCTTGTGATCGTATAACTTTATTCAAGTTGTCATTTTTCTTGAAACATTATAATGTCGGTCTTGTGATTATGGGTTCCTCATAACCAATTTTTATCAGTCTCAGCAGTCTCGGGTCAAGCTGCAGTTTCAATCACTTAGTACCAAAAAAAATGTATGGTTAAGCATTTTGTAGAATGTTCTATATCTCTGACCTTTCCTGACAACACTAATTTCAATAGTAATATTCATTTGTTGGAGTTCAAAGATTTGTGCAGTTTCCTACGTGTGGTTATTTACCTTGCTCATCTTACACTTAAACATTTTAAGACTTTCCAGCGAGTAAAAGAACCACTGTTTATATGGGATGACAGCCAGTGCTGCTTCTATCTTTGGTACAGTAGTACAGTCATTCTGTGGAATGTCCAAGCTGTCACTTTCACTTTACACAGTACCGACTTATAAAAGTGCAGCAGATAAAGGCTCAGCAGTCTATTGTGAATGACAAACTTGTCAGATGGGAGTTGTTTCTCTCCTTGTCAGGCTCTTTAACAAAGCTTTTAGCAGGAGGTTACCCACAGTGTAATATCCTGGCCGTCTATATATCAGCCACCTGAGCTCCACTTAATCAGGAATAGGTTACGGCTAAAAGCCCTGGGACACTTCCAAAGGTCCGAAAGATAGGGACATTCAGAAAAAATGTACATATTATCCTAATAATGTGGCATATTCTTGAATGGAAAACTATAGGGAAAATGCAGTATAATTTAGAACTGAAATAGTCAGTACCATATGAGGAATTTGACAACCTGCCTTGTGTGCAAATGTTTGGAAAAAAAACATTGAGCAAATAAAAAAAGTAGTAGGAGTGAAAGAAAAACAATCGAACATCAATTTTCTATGCATTAAACCAATTGCAACCTTCAGTCTTTATAAGTCTGACAATGAGGAAATTCCAGTTCATTTTTCTGACCACCAGGGGCGCTGTTTCAAATACAGACTGATCACTCCCGCGCGTGGCTCAGGTCAAGAATTTAATAACAAATTCTTGTGATTCGCTGATGACTCGTGAGTCTGTATAGTCACATGACTGAAAGCCTGGCCCCTTTTTTTCTTCTCATGCTGAGGTCAAGTGTGTTTGTGGCTTGTCTTGCTTGCACTGTTCCATGAGTTTTTCCCTAGATTGTTGCCATCAGCCTTGCAGCCTGTTGATTTGGTTATACAGTGCCATGAAAACAGTTTCTCATTCACAAACATTTGTATTTCAGCATAATTTCCCCGACTTTAATGTTTCAGATTTAATTTTGAAGCATTTCAGTTTCAAGTCTGCACTTGGACCTGGCCACGAGATAACCTTCATTTTCTTTTCTTAAGCCATTCAAAAGTGGACTCACTGATGTGTTTTCAATCAATGTCATGATGCAGAAGCAAAATGACAGAATTGACGACGACATCCTCCTCCACTTGGTGTCTGAGTTTTTTTTGGGTGCCTTTTCCAGTGTACATCAATGAGAGGTGAGAGGTGAAGTTGAACTCTTCTTGGTGCTACCGATGGACGTGGGCTAATGTTAGCATTAGCTGGTGCTAAATCGACCTCACGCATATTGCCATTCGTGCCTGTTTACCTCAGTGAATGTGCCTGTTTTGCATGAGGATCAAAGCACCCCAACCCCTCGACAAGTAGCTTTTGGCTCAAGGTGGTCGTTGTCCGTAACCCCACCCAGAAGTTGACAAGTACGTTTTTCCCAACTATTTTCTCTACTGTGATTCTCATCTCTGAAAAAACATGGGGGGAAAAAAATCACAACAATCTCAAAGTCAGTGATGGTGTAGTGATGCACTCGCCTGGCGTATGCCGTCAGCGTGGGATCGGTTCCCACTCAGTGACGGTATGGTTGTCGGTGTGAATGTTCATTTGTGCCCTGCGACTAACTGGCGATCGGTTCAGGGGGTAGTCTGCCTTCTGCCCGAAGTGAGCTCGGATCGGTTCCAGCCCCTCTCCGCACCCTGTTCAGGATAAGTGGTGTTGAAAATGGAAGGAAAACAATCTCACACACCTTAGTGATCATGCAACTGCAGACATCAATGCTGCTACTATCAGGGCGTGACTTTTTAGAGAGAAATATGAACATTTAATTCTGAGGAACGGTTTCTTTGTTATGAAAATGCTATCTATCTATCTATCTATCTATCTATCTATCTATCTATCTATCTATCTATCTATCTATCTATCTATCTATCTATCTATCTATCTATCTATCTATCTATCTATCTATCTATCTATCTATCTATCTATCTATCTATCTATCTATCCATCCATCCATCCATCCATCCATCCATCCATCCATCCATCCATCCATCCATCCATCCATCCATCCCTCCCTCCCTCCCTCCCTCCCTCCCTCCCTCCCTCCCTCCCTCCCTCCCTCCCTCCATCCATCCATCCATCCATGGATGTGACTATAAGCTCATTGTGAAGAAACCAAAACCTATAACACCGAGAAGCCCAAGTAGAGACACAATTAAAGGTAATCTTATTGCAGGCAAATCAGCTCAGCAGGGGACTTTCCCAGAATATGATCTAAAAACCTGTGCTCTGCTCACTGGGATTCAGATTCACCCCGAGGACAGAACTCTTAGGGTTTGTTCTGCTTAGAATAAATCCTTCTGTGAGCAGCTTAGCTCTTTGCCTCCAGCCTCATTTTTTTCCTGTTTGGTTTTTGATTTGCTCCCAATCCTTCAAGGCTGTGTGAGTTTTTCTACTTTTCCAAATTTAGGCAACGAAGTTGTCGACTGCTGAGAAGGGGACAGGGACTCCCTGATCCACTCGATCAGCTGTGGGACCCTTTAGCCCTCCTATTTTCTGGTGACATCACTCTGTTCTGGAATCAGTCATTGGTTCTGGAAGCTAGGTTAATACTGCATTTATGTTTTCCTTTGGCCTTGGGGAAGCATGTGGGTTACCTCGTGGCTCTGCCCATCGACGGAACCTGCCGCAGGTATCAGGATGATTGTTGAGGCATGACTCGCTGGCCGAATGCCACTTTCCTCCAGAGGGGGTTGTCATTTGCAGTCACCAGCTAACCACTCAAATTGCATGATTTGGTACAGGTTCTGTCACTGAACCTCCATGCCATCTACTGGTCAGTATGACAAACATTGGTCACAATTTACGGTAATCCTACACAAATATACGGACCAACCATGTTTGGATTAGTGTTATATTTTATTTCCCTTGTAGCAAATAAAATACAAGCTATAATGAAACTGATAAGCCCAAATCAATATTATGTTGGACCACAGTTAAAAATAAATGCCTGATTGTCAGGTGATTTTAATTTGATTTGGAGTGTTTGCCCGTTATAGATAAATACCACAGGTAGTTTGTGAACAAAAAGAAAAAAAAGAAATCAAGCCCCGCGCCGCCTCTCCCCAGGCACATGTGTCAGCCCTTGTCAAACTTTGAAATCTTGCACACTAAGTAAATAATTGCCCAAGTGACGAGCACAAAAACATTCTTGTCGTTAATGCTGAGTGGATGTAAATAATGCTCACTTTTGATTGAGCTGGTTAGTTTGAATATTATTGAGGTTGTACAGTACTCACAAATGCACGTGGGCAATGCATCACATTGTGAGCTGTAACATAGTTACTTTAACTGGCCAGGGTCAAAATATTAGACACTTATACTGGAAATCGATACCTCACAGAAGGTGTCAATTAAAACTGAACAGCTCTTGTAATGGCTCTCATTAGATTGCGCATGGAGTCATTATATTCCCAAAGATTTTCCCACTCATAGTAGCTGCTGCACATAATTGCCTAATTAAGGTTTAGTATATTTTAGCTGCAGATCTAATTGAGCTAAGAACCCTTCCACTGTCCAGAATTACAAACACTGGTGAAAGAATTGTTTTTTGAAGTACTGCAGTTATTCATGCTATTTTCACAAGATAACTGTCTGAAAAGGCTAATGAGCTGCGTGCTGTCAACAGACAATAATTGCGTTATGCCAAAACTTTTAATTTGACATTTCCCTTTCGATCATCAAGGGGACAAAGACATTGCATACCTGAAACCCCACAAGGCATCAGCTCGTGGCCATTGGTGTGTATCGTTTCCTCGGCACATCATGCTTACAACCACTTGGTTATTTAAAGCCTGCTTCATTTGCACTCGTGGAGAAAGGGCAGAAAGTAAATGAGAAGCCCTTGACAGTTCACCGGATGTATTTAATTAGCCCATTCATGCTCTGCTTTGCCATCTCAGCAGGCCCAATACTGTAGTTGGGTGTTTTTAAGAGTAATTGTCACCTGGCGCATCAGCGTTCAGCAGATCTCAGCATGAAAACAGAGGCAGAAAAAATAACCCCGTCTTCCTCCCAAGGGGAGTTTAAAATATATACGGGAGTGCAAGCAAAAATATGCTTTCTGGTCAACATATGTAAATGAAATTGTTATTTTCACACATAAACTAGATGTGTGTGCATATAAGCTCCAATAGATACAACTATTAACACATCCGAGCTTTACTCAACCGGTGCACGGGATGCTTACACACCAGTGAAACGTTTTCAGTAAAAAGGACAATCTTTGGAGTGGGTGCTGCAGAAATTGACAACTCTCTGTTTAGAATGTGTCTGTGCCTGACAACTACAAAAAGGTTATCCATCTCCAACTCTCTTGAAACTGTAATCAAATGCATATATCTTACCTGTCCAAAATACAATTGCTTGGATACGGGAAAGCTTCTCAACTCTTTTGCTGTAATTTCTATTTGTGATACATGTGAAATGTTACCAATATCCAATGTACTGACTCATGATTAAGTTTAGTGAAAGTAAACTTGCACTTTGAACGAATGGGGACAGAAATTGCTGGAGTCACATGGTGAAATAAAAATAAATAAATAAATAATGCGACACACACATACATACATACTGTATATACATATATATACACCCACACACACACACACACACATATACAGTATATATATTGTATATACATACACATACATGTATATATTTAAAAAAATATATATACAGTATATAAACAGGGCGGCCCGGTAGTCCAGTGGTTAGCACGTCGGCTTCACAGTGCAGAGGTACCGGGTTCGATTCCAGCTCCGGCCTCCCTGTGTGGAGTTTGCATGTTCTCCCCGGGCCTGCGTGGGTTTTCTCCGGGTGCTCCGGTTTCCTCCCACATTCCAAAAACATGCGTGGCAGGCTGATTGAACACTCTAAATTGTCCCTAGGTGTGAGTGTGAGTGCGAATGGTTGTTCGTTTCTGTGTGCCCTACGATTGGCTGGCAACCGATTCAGGGTGTCCCCCGCCTACTGCCCGAAGACAGCTGGGATAGGCTCCAGCACCCCCCGCGACCCTAGTGAGGATCAAGCGGCTCGGAAGATGAATGAATGAATGAGTATATAAACAGACCTTTAACCCTTTCAGGGACAACGGTTACTCCAGTGGATGGTTTATCATTCATTCATGAATGAATGAATGAATGGTTTATCATGTTATCAAATTACAGGGTGCATGAGAGTGTTAACATTGGGAATTACCTGTCAGAATTATGCACATTGATGTTACACACCCAAACGATAAAACTAATATTAAGAAACAGAGCAGCAAATATAAGCTACTCATAGCACATTAGACCTGCGTGGACCATTCGATAGAAAAGAAGAGCCATGACTGAGATGTAATGCTTAAATTACCAATAGTTAACCCCCTTAATGCCAGGTCAGTTCAAAACAACTAAATGATGTGGAACATTTATTATTCTCATTTGCATACTACTTTCTGGAAATTATGAGATCTTACTGGGAGAGACTTTACACAAAACTTTGGAGTTGGCCGCTTAAATTTTGGTTCATTATCAAGAGCAGGATTTGTAAGAAGCCTGGCGCACAATTTAAAATGTTGAGAAAATTCACTTATGAGACAACGTTCCTCAAGAAGGAGTTTCACTTCTCATTTATCCCAAAGGTTTCTTGATGGAATTCAACATGTCTCTTCTCTCCACCAAACCAATCCTTTATCAACTTTGCTTTGTGTACTGGATGAAAGAACTCCCCAATGACCTCCTGAGAAAATATGCCTCAATATTTCCATCCATATATTGTACTTACTGTAAGCCGCATTAGTGTGATGCACAACCAACAAATTGCATCATTATTAAAGACAGACATATTAAGACTTTTAAAAAGTATGTTCAATACTAAACCTTTTTTTTCAACAAGGCTTACCGTTAAAAAATGCATGAACACTGAACAAATAAACCACCACTCCACAAAACTCTACATTTATTCCACAAGATGTAATTACCCTCAAGTAGAGGATTGGCTGCTGTGCACTCTACTCTCTCTGAAGTGTCCCTAAAATAAGCTTCATCAAGCAGGAGATCCTTCAAACAGATGAACAGAAACGAAGAGCTGATTCATCGGGGGGAAGAAAAAAAAACATTTTAATTTGTTTTGGTTGAAATGTGTAAAAAAAAGAAAATAATAAAACAAAACACACATTTCAATTCTAAATAGAACAAATATACAAAACAGACACAAATGTTAAAACAAAAACTGTAATACAAATGCCACATTCTACCAATGGTAGTAATAATAGCAACATGCCTTTTCTTTTTACTTTGAATGGCTAATATGGGGAAGGTATCTTCCAAATACACAGAAATCAAATTTTTTGGAATGAAGGGTGACACGCAAACACTGGGAGTTGACCATCGACAGAACAGGGCCTCGAAATCCCAGCAACTCTTCTGAGCATTCACAATTGTAGGTAAGCCACCTGAGGACAACAGGAAGAGAGTTGGTAAAGTTTCAAACAACAACACGCACACGCACAGACACACACAGACACACACACACACACACACACATTTAGTAAACTAAACTTTTATTCCCAAAAGCACAGATGCACTGGTGATTTTATCAGCAATTATGCTCTTCAAATAAAATCTCCACAGGATGCAGCCATTTCACAAGTTCAAAAAACACACATTTAGCTAAACAAAGCACAGAAGGCAAATCAACTAAGCCTGATCCTGCCTCACTTGTTCCATCTGCTATTCCTGGATGTTTGCCTGCTGCAGACAATAGTTGTGTTCCACTGAGGGCTCCACACTGGGATGATAAATGAGGGCATTTGCCTAACTCAAGTCCCTGTCTTCTCCGTCTCAGTGCTTAATGCTTGCTTGCCACTCGGTCACATCAATGATGATTCATACAAATGAGAACAAACAACAAATGGAGGTGAATTGCCACTAATGCAAAATAAATAAAAGCGTACTGTATTGTATGTCAATGTATAGTTTTTCAAATGTGGATCCCAAGAAGCAACCACATTTATAATTTTGGTCATGAGCTTTAAAAAGTCTGGTAAAATCTTGTTCAATACAGTTCTAAGTCTATTCCTTCAAGCTCTGCATGTCGAAAATCCAAGAGGAGTTCAAACAGTGCCTTTGTCTTAGCTTAGTTTACGTGATTAAAAAGTTAATTTACTATGGGTATGCAACACTTCATTCACGGTCCTTCAAAGGCATCAAATAATTGTAACATTAACCGGGCCATTTTGCAAATGTTAGTAATGATGTTCAATCATATGTAACAATTTGAGGGGGAAACAAATGACAGAAAACATTTTTTTCCTACAGCATATCGAATGTTTTTATAGTCCTGGCTTTGGGTCCTGGGCATGCTGTCGCGATAATTCAGAAAAATAGCTGCAGTTTGAATTTGCCTTTTGTTTGTGCTGGCGGAGCAATTCTATCATTAACCACAAATTAAGTCTGGGCTATTTTATCATTTGCCCCTTGACAAATTTGATCTGTTCAGATCAATTTTCTGTTTTGGAGTTGCCGTACTATCACTGTAGAGGCTGTTCTTTTGAGAAACATGAAAACTACACAGTTATTTTAGTTTTTAGTTGTTTTTAATCATCATGTTGGATACAGCTACCGTCAAGCCATTTGATTTTTTTAATGCAGTGCACTATGACACTGAACTTCATATTGATGACTACAGTCAAATATCTGCCAGACGCCAACCCAATGTCGGATATAATATCCAGATATAGTTGTTGCATGTGTCTTGAAGCAACAAACAAATGGGCTGCACATAATACATAAATAGCAATGATACCCTGAATATGGAGGCATAGTTATTCTGCATACTGTACACGGTAAAAACCATACACTTCCATCTCAGCGTGATTGTACTGGTGTATGAGAGCAAAACTACAAAGTTGTCATTGTTCAAATAGTGGATACTAAACAATTTATTGTGAAAAGCATCAGTTTCCGTTCCCCTTTGTGACTAACCTACTGGTACATGCCGTCACCATGGGTGAGAGAAGTAGGAGATTAATGAGCCGGTGGCAAAGAGTCACCAAGCCAAAGTACTTCACACTCCATTACACAGGAGGGTCCAAGAATGGAGGGTGTGGAACACAGAATACACTACAGTAGAAATTGCATTCCAGGCTGGTTATGGTGCGGTCTTTGATCCACTCACAGACACTAAAATGGGTCAAACATTGTGATTCAAACTTGGAAAGTTGGAAGCTGGAAATGTGAGTGGGTGTTATATATAGAATGTACAGTTTGCTGGTGGCTTCTCATTTTTTACTGTGTACAAAATACTGTGGCACTGACAATCATGTATCATGACACATTGTGTCATGGTTCATTTTGGTGAAACGGTTTTCGGAAATACGATTACCCTGTTACATTCAAGTATAATTACTTTGCGGAAAGTAAAAGTACAGGTCGAAAAATGTACTCAAGTGAGGGGTAAAACGTTGCTTTTCGATTAAAAATACAAATGTCTCAAAACTGGAATTCTATTTTTAGAACAGGCTGGCTGGCAACTGATGTGGTCATTGGGGGCTACAGAGTGCCCGAAACGCCCATGTTGGTGACCGACGTCTTAAACGAATTCGAGTCACTCAAGATGTTTCGGTGATCAAATTACCTTCCTGTCCTCCGCCGCCGACTTCCCAACAGGCCTCCGCAATCAGGAAGTATTTGAGTGCATCATTTCATCACACTCCTCACGACCACCGTAACCATTTCCGGCGACCAGACAAACACTGTGCCTTGTGCTTGCAGCCATCTCAGTTTCACAACGGTCTCACACACCACAGTGATCAGACAATGGCAAACATCAATGCTGCTACTCCCCTCATGGCACAAAGATTTAATTTTGAGTAACAAAATATAGATAGATAGAGAGAGAGAGAGGGAGAGAGAGAGAGAAAGAGAATGGGCGATTGGGCTTGTCCGAAAGCCGCAGCACGTCTCAATTCAGCTCCTCTTCATCAATACCGATTAATTGCCTGGTCATAAACACATCGATTGGGCAGAGATAGCTGGCCAGGAGCTATCGGGAGGCTAACGGTGGCTACGCCGTCAGAGCGTAAAGTGAGAGCCGCCTTCCACGCCACCAACACAAGTCTCTTTTCCTCTCTCAGAGGTCAATGCTGATGAATGTTAATTCCTGTGTAAGTTTTTATAATTAAAGATCTAAGTAAATAAGTGCACTGCTGTAATATTTGTCTCAAATATATCAAGTATAAATAATTACATATTTCAAACATGCTGGCACACACCTACACAAAAATTCCTAAGGGAGGAGCAAATCCTCCTTCGCAGTTTTTCACTTATCACAGGTGGTCCCGGTCCCCATTAACCGCGTGATAAGTGAGGGATCACTTGAACATTGCCACGTTCAAATTAACTCTTTTCGGGACAGTGGTTACTACAGTGGACAATTTATCATGTTAACAGGCTGAAAGGTGGATGAAAACATTAAATTGGTGTAAAGGTCATAATTACAGTGTAAGTGCTTGTGTTATCTGCTTCAGACAAACTAGCTAATGTGGTGCTATAATAAAAAAACAAGGGGATAAGATGGTTATTATATCTGCTGAGATTACCCAGACTCAGTCATATGTTTTTGGACAGATGGAAATATTGTAATGAAGCAAAGCACCCGGCGGGTTTTAACTCCAGTTTCCTGCCCCTGAGAGTTATGTCTCACCTTATAGGCTCTCATCTGACGCATTGATGCAGGAAGTGTAGCATTGCTGTCTTCAATCACTTGCAGCAACTCCTCGCACACCTTCAGCGGGAGCACCACAGAGTGTCCTGTGGCATTGACCTCCCAGCTGGTGGCTACGCTAAAATGTAGAAAGTGCAATGATTTATGTTGACTGCCAGAGCCGTGTTCACTCCAACTAGGAAGCCAGAAATAGCTGCAATAAAGATAATGATGAAGCATTTCCACTGCAGTTTTAATAGAGCCATTTTTAACTACAAACGGTGCAGAATTACGAGGAAAACATTAAAACAGATAGATGACAAGCTTAGGTGCTGCATCGGTACACGCCTGTGCATCATGTAGGAAGAGTGACTGAACAAGGAAAGAATGATGATGTGTCAGTATGTGTGGTGTATGGTGTCGTACCAAAATGAAAATCTATGTCAGCCATCTGTGCATTTCTCACAGGGCAAGTCTTCTGTTCATGTACTTTTTCTTAAAACGACACATAGGACAAAAAGAATGTCTTAATCGGTTTTTACATTTTGAGACTTTTATGCCAGCTAAATATCAGTGCACAAAAGACAAAACAGTGAATTAGGTTAAGTTTTACAGAGAATTTTGTCATTTTTGGGCAACTCATTCACTTTGCATTAACAAGACCAGCAATTCCCAAACTGAGTGCTGTGACACATTAGTGTCCCATGAGAGGTCTTGAGGGGTACCGCAGGGTATTATCCAATATCACCTTGTTTTTCCTGAAATGTTTTTTATTAATTCAAGTTATTTATTTGTTCATCTTACTGTATCTATGGCAAATGCCTATATTGAAAGGCAGAACAATTAAAAGCTCTTCCGTTGGATGTTAGACTTACGGTTTGCCAGTTGCCATTCTTCCAAAAAAAATAAATAAATAAAAATAAGTCATGGCTTCTATAAGTAAGTGGTTTAGGAGTCATCTGAGAGAGGATTATCATCATGACTTTAGTATTCATATCATTTTGTGACATTTGATTGGTGGTGTGTTGTCAGGTAACAGAATGGGTGCCTGGGCAGATTTAAGTCTGGTCAATACTGAACGAGACGCTCGCTTGTGAAGCTAAAAGGAGGCAAAGTTGGGTGCATTACTTGACAGCAGAAAGCTTTGCAGATGTACTTCCAACTGGTTTGCTAATTCAAAACAAGTGCCTCAAAGGCCATTTTGACCTGTCATCCACGACACATTTTCTTTTGCCCGATGACATAATTTGTGCAAAACAATCCCAGAAGAGCGAATCATTTTAGGAATATTACCCTAGACGTGCAATATATAGCAGCTTTCCTGACGGAAGGCTGGTGTGACTTTTTTGACAGCAAGTTTGTCAAAACATTGGAAATAACTTCCCCGTTCTGACTTGACTGCACTCAGCTTCAGGGGAGAGCAGCGTGGATAAAAAATGACCAGTGCTGACTCAGTTGAAAATAATGAGTGTTGCAGACTTTCAATGGGGGGGGGGGGGGGGGAGAAATACAGAACATGAAGAAACACACGCAGAGCATCCACCTACACCCTCCTAATGCATCACAGCAAGGTACACAGAGACTCACAGCGGTCAAAACAATTTGAGAAAGCACTAAGTGACAAGTGAAGACATTTGATAGCAATCGTGTTTGCAAAATAATGGAACATTACTGGATGTCCTGGTATGGAACCACAGCACAAACTGCGTATTTGGTACGGCTAATGTGGCACATGTGGCTAATATTACATGTCTGTCTCGGTCAAATGTTCAGCCTGCGCTTGCTTGGGGTTTCCTTTGATTCATCTCCCCAATTCCAAAAGACTTTGCAATAGGTCTATTGAAGACTGAATTGAAAACCGCAAATGTAGGTGTGAATAGTTATCCGTCTATATGAATCATACAGTGAATTACCTAAAGTCATCCGAGATTCCGAACATGATTGTAGAACATTGATAGCTGTACAGTACCGGTGCATTGTGACCATCCCATAATTATGTGCTATGAGTAGCAGATGAGAATAGCACATCCTACTTTTTTTTTCTTAACCTGTCCTCACAGGATGCATCTTGCATCTTCTTGCCCTTGGAACAAATGGGAGTAAAAATCAATTCATGTTTTGTTGTGCATAAGCTATGCACAGTAAACAACATCGAATCAAATGAATCTTTCATCCTCTGCTTTGCATTACAGCAGGTGGCGATGAAGCGGGTGCATTGAAAAGATGAAAGATTAAGGCAAGAAGGAGTGAAAACTGAAGGAGAAATGCGCATGTTGTATTCACTTACTCTTGCTGCTGGACCCCCATATGAGAGCAGGCTATGTAGAGGACTTTGAGTGCTCTTCCAGCCCTCAGTGATGGACTGTGATGAGTGTGGGTGCTAGCAGACCACTCTGGGACTGATGCTATGATGGAATCACTGTTCAGCAGCCAGAGCTGCAAGAAGAGCAGATACGTCACTCCACATATAGGATGTGCAAAGGACTAAATCACATTTTGCCTGTTCTTTGTCCCATCCCAAGATTGCCATACACCAGATGAACAGGTTCAATATCAGGTTTCCCCAGAGCTTGCTGATGATCAGCCTAAGCATTTGTCTTTATTGGATCCCGACACACCCACACATTACTATATGTTTTGTATTTTAAGATATTATTAAAAGATATCTGCTTTTGCTTGTACTTTAGTAAAAAGCTTCCGGTAATACTTCATTTTACACAGAGGGCTTCTTAAACCCCAATATCTCTACTTCTACTTGAGTAGTGAACATGAATACTTTTGACACTTTTAGAAGTAAATGAGCTGACTAAAACCATGGAGAACAAAATATATAACAACCTGCCATAATCATAGAAAAATAAATACGTTGAGGGAGGGGGTTGTAAGCATGAGGAGCTAATGGTTGTGCGAGAGAGCACTGAATATAACTGGGTATCGTCCAGCTGTAGCTGTACTGGACTTTACGGGTACTACTCGTCAACTTTCTTTTTGCATACAGTATAAAGTAGACCCACTGGCCACGACATTAAGTCCACCCGCACAATCAAAGGTGTCATGCGTTTGTTCATATGATGTATTGTGGTTGGACATGTAGTATGCAGTGGAGAAAAAAGCACAGCATCATTTTGATAACATTTTTTGTTGTTCACTTGTAGCAAAATGTGGTAACCAAATTAGATCAAACAGTTTAATTGATGCGAGTAGTCCTGCAGATCACTGCTAGTTGTCCCATCCCCGAAATGAACACTACTGCCACCTGCAGTTTAAAGGAAATCCTTTTCAATGAAAAAAACTATGAGGGGAAAAAATAGCATCCTCACTTTCCTTAAGGTCAAATTAGAAAAGTGATTATAGCAGTCAAGATATTAAATAATTGCACTTTTACTCTAATAATATATTTCAGTGCATTTCCGTCCTCTTCTTACCAGCAAGAACGTTTTTCCACTCTGTGTTTGGACAGAAAAGTGGAAGGAACTCATCGAGTTGGAAAGTTCTGCAAGCCTTGCTGCAACAGTCCTCTCCAGGAAGCAAGATCTGTATATTATATACCAAGTATAGTTCATCAATATTTTTAAATTTCACACAACAGCCTTTGAAAGTTAATTGCCATGCATCAAGTCATTAGCCCAGCTAAAAAAACACATCCAATCCAATTACGCATTCACAAGATGTATATGATTGCGCATATTGCATC
Source organism: Hippocampus zosterae (assembly GCF_025434085.1). Lineage (NCBI taxonomy): Eukaryota > Metazoa > Chordata > Actinopteri > Syngnathiformes > Syngnathidae > Hippocampus > Hippocampus zosterae. The sequence continues at coordinate 20,330,578 of NC_067455.1, read as the reverse complement.
TTTGTGATCTTAATTCAGTTACCTGCTTAATCATTATTATTTTTAGATTCAACAAAACTCACAAACGTGTAAAGCATTGGCAAGCGGGAAAAATACCAAATGACATTGTATTTATTTATAGGTACTGTAAGAACTTGATTTAAAGGGCAAAATAAACCAGATAGTCAAAACCCAATAATGCCTCCGGGTTGAGTGCAACTGCACATTTTCTCCAGCCTTCCTCGCATTTCGAAGCCACTGTATTTACCGGGCAATTCTTACCGATTTCCCTTTGGCCAGCTATTGGACCTACCTGCTGAATGAAGACTCCGGCTTTCTGTCCCCTACATTGGACTCCACCGTCACCTGTGTGATGTACAGCCTGAGGGTCTCTGCAAGTCACAGCAAGGGCAGCTCATAAAAACCCAGGGATTGTCGTTTATTGATCACCAGGTACTCAGAGGAAGCATACCCGGTGTTGGCGCTTCTCCGAGAATTGCGGAACAGCTCCCACAGGACACAAGTGTCAGTCTGCGGCAATTTTTCTATTGATGATAGAAATGCACAGCAGAAATATTTCAACATTATGTACATACAGTTGTTGCATGGACAGTCTTAAAATAAACCAACCAATATGTTTCCACTGGAACTGGGCCAAAGGAAGACAATTGTTCTCCAAACAGATAGAGATACTGTATTAATCTTTGTCCAGGGAGTGCAGAGATTCATTTCACTGATGCAATTTTGTCTGGGAGAAACGTGCTGATGTGGCTGAGTGTACAAGAGGATTTGAAAAGGTCTATTAAACCCGGAATTTCAAACATTCAGTGCAGTTTCGGCACTTCTTTGTGTCCTTGCATCTCACTATTAGAGTGGAAGATGGAGGTGGACTTTTTTTTAAGCTATTCAGCAGATAATGAGACTGCCTCAAAAGTACATTATCAACGTCAATACCAACATTACCCTGACCCCTCTTTTGGAATTTGCATACTTAAAGGGGAAGTCAACCCAAAAATGTTCTTCACAATAATAAGTTCTATGCAGCCCCACGAGTCTAAACAAGGGATTCTGATTAACATTTTGTTCATGGAATACGAGTTAAACAGTAAAATCCACCCGTTTTTGTCCATCTCAAGGGTTAGCCATTTTGCCACTTGTGGTCGATTGAAAATTGTGAGCAACTGTGAGCAACCTCACAGTTGCTCAGGAAACAAGCAATCATGGCTCAGCTTCAGAAAAGGGGTCAGCGGGTGATTGGTCGTGACACGATCCCTCAACAACGGTGATGTCATTTTCAGTTGACAGAAAGTGGCAAAATGGCCACCCCAGAGATGAAGAAAAACGGGTGGAACATACAGTATTTCTGCGAAGAAAAGTTTTTGGTTGACACCCACTTTATCGATACGGCTCGTGAGAGAGCAAACAAAATGCACTTGAAATTTCATGGGTTTTTTTTTCAACATAGAACTCAAATGTCTTGAGCATTTATTTTGAGTTATTTTATTAATCTTATTATCCTTTCTTTAATTTCTTATTGAGAAATAAGATCCTACAGCTCTGCAAAGGATATTGTATTCACTCATGCCAAAAAACAGATATTTTGTCACAAAAACTGAGCACTGGCTTACAGTACATTATGTGCGACACCGCAGGCTAGAATTTTTGGGTCGTTGCTACCTCTCAGCTATCCTTTTGGTGCTGCACATCACTCACTTTCGGATCTTGACTCTCCTGTGAGTCAGCAGGGCTCACGTCCTGGAGAAGGGTCTGTTCACAGCTGCCATCTCTTGTGAGGAGAAAGAAGGTGTCACCCAGAAAACAATCCTCAGCTCCGGGCAGCATCTTCTTGTTTGCGAAAGGATCTGCATGGCAGCACCAATCGTCCACAATGGCGTTCCAGTTGCCATTTGGGAGAGGAAGTACTCGCTTGAACAATCTGAAGATAAGGAATCGTTATGTATATGTATCCCATGGTTGTTTTCTGAAAACGGGAGATGTTTATCAAATATGGTCAGCCTGCTTTAGTTTCGAACATGGCTTAATTTGGGAATTAATCTGGTAACATCTGCAAACTTCATCTGTTATTACCACACACACACACACAAACACACACACACACACACACACACACACACACACACACACACACACACACACACACACACACACACACACACACACACACACACACACACACACACACACACACACACACACAAGGTCACACCGTCACTGAAAGAACTTGAAACTGACAAAAGTAATGACAAATCAAAATAGAATATACTGACATTTCATTCATTCATCTTCCGAACCACATTATCCTCACTAGGGTTACGGGGGGAGCTATCCCAGCTGTCTTCGGGCAGTAGGCAGGGGACACCCGGAATTGGTTGCCAGCCAATCGCAGGGCACACCGAGATGAACAACCATGCATGCTCACCCCCACACCTAGGAACAATTTAGAGTGACCAATCAGTCTGCCATGCATGTTTTTGGAATGTGGGAGGAAACCAGAGTTAAGATAAGATAAGATAAGATATCCTTTATTTGTCCCACTAAGGGGAAATTTACAGCCTCCAGCAGCAAGAATGTAGGTAGAAAGAAGAAAGAAGAAGAAAAAAACAACAAACACTGTTCAATTAAGTGCAATATAAACACAACAATGATAAATCGCAGTGCTATTTACAATTGTCTTTCACATAATTTAATTATTATTATTATTATAATTATTATTGTTGTTATTTTTATTCAGCAGCCTGACAGCAGTAGGTAGGAATGAGCGTCGGTATCTCTCCTTCTTGCAGCGCGGCGTAACAGTCTCTGGCTGAAGGAGCTACCAAGTGCTGTCAGGGCAGGCTGGAGGGGGTGGGAGGGACTGGCCATCATAGCTTTTAGCTTAGTTAGCATCCTTCTGTTGCCCGCCTCCTCCAGAGTGTCAAGGGAGCAACCCAGGACAGAACTGGCCTTCCTGACCAGTCGCTCCAGTCTCTTTCTGTCCCGGGCTGAGATGCTGCCTGACCAGCAGACAATGCCATAATGGATGGCCGAGGCCACCACGAGTTATAGAAAGTCTTAAGGAGCGACCCCTGAACCCCAAAAGACCTCAGTTTCCTGAGTAGGAAGAGTCGGCTCTGTCCTTTCCTAATCAGGGTGTTCGTATCAGGGTGTCAGGGTATACTGACATTTAAACACTGCAAATCAAACATCCATCCATCCATCAACTGAATCATTTTTCAAAAATATTCTAATACTAGCTGGCCTGATGAGAAGTGATGGTGCCCTTAATATTTTGTTTCACAACTTTTGAGGCAATCACTGCAATCAGATTGCTGTAACTGCCACTGAGAGTTCTGCACCTCTCACGTGGTATTTTGGCCCACTCTTCATGAGCAAACTGCTGCAGTTTGTCCCAGGATTGAACCCCCCATCGAAAACAAAACAATGCCATTTTGTCCTATGTTTCACAAGATGAGAGAATAAAGAAATAGGGATCGTCAACCATTGCTTTTGGCACACGCTCTCTAAATCCTTCAGTGACTTTGCTTCTCTCCTGCACTCTTCTCTTGAACCAATGCAAGGGTTTTCAATGGGGTTGAGGTCTGGGGAGTGAGAAGGCCAATTTTCAAGTTGAGAGTAAGCATCTGCAATAAAAATTTTATTTATTTTATTTAATGGCTTGTAACATATCTTAACCAGGGATGCCAATAAGTATGGAGGGCATTGTATCTGCTAGGGTTGAAAGGAGTTTGGACAAACAGGTGAAGAGGGCCAGCTCTGTCCTGGGCTGCTTCCTGGATTCAACTGATACACTGAGGATAGGACAAGAGAATAATGGCACAACTCCTGAGCAGCGCTATTTTACATAAACCATGACCTGGCTTCTCCAATGTGACTGCATCTGGAATAAATTCACTTGGCCATGGAAGTCATGTTGAGAATTACCTATTTGAAAACTATTATCATAGCAACTACAAGCACAACCTTGAAATTACCGGTAATCATTTTTTTGCCCATCAGAAAAAGACTGACATTTGAATATTTGCTCCTGAGTTGAGGCGGTGAATTCAAGTCGTTGTCGTGTCACACAACGAAGAAAAATCTCAGATTAGTTGGTTAGAAATGTCAGAGTTAGACGGTAAGACTCCAAATCACAAATGACCATATTTACATAATGTGATGATACGTCGCTAGAGAAAAAAATGTTTAGTTTCCTTACCACATTATTTTGACAAGGTGGCACTCAAGATCTATGACTGTAATGTACTGTATATTGCCACTGGAATGACAAGAGTAAGTTGAACTTTTTCCACGCAATATTTCCTGAGTGTATGTTGGTGTGCAAGTTGCCAAGATTGGAACGCTGTACAATTCAGCTGCAGGTATTACGTATTTTGGGAAGCAAACACTGATCAATAGAATGCATCTACCATGCCTCCAAAGAAAAGGCTATGCAAATGTTTTAGAAAATTATAATATTCACCATTCAGACTCCATTTTCAAAGCATACCTCATCATTTGTACCAGTTTCACAACTAAAAATCTTTGTATGGATCTAGTGAAGCTGTTCAAGTGTAAACATCATTATTTTGGTGCCCAGGTACCAAGCGCTCGAATATGAAACAATAGACTGCCACGAAATTCAAAAATCTCCTGCGAACAAAGGGGGGGAGTGACCTATCTGTGTTTTTACTCAGAGCACACTGCAGAAAGGTTTGCTTGAAAGCATATATCATTTTGACCTGGTTTTGAACAGGTCTATTTTAGGGTTCTCATGTCACACTCTTGGACAAAACTTTCTGGGAACGACCCTAGCAAAACAAGTACAGGTGCTGTGTAATTAATGGAGCAGTGCAGTGACAGTCAGCAGCAATGTTATTATGGCCGAGCATTAAATTAACTGCCTATCGTCATGACGCATGATGTTGTTTTAATTGCCAAACTTCCAAGGATTTCTACACACTACTCAACATCCACTTGCCCCTGTTGAGAGTGGCGGGGGGAACAAAAAAAACCAAGTGTTTGGCAATTTTTAGTAGGACACTGCTGAGAAACATAACCAGGGGCTAAAGGCCTTCATAATGCAGGCGCTGTAATTTTTCTGCACATAACACTGCTGACCAGAAAAAGCTACAAGCTGCAGTCAATAAGACCACTGAACCACCTCAGGGCGGGAAGCACAATATTTTTTAATAGGTGGTGCAGACCTTTATGTCATCGTGACTCTACATCAACTGACAATTTTTAACTCCAGCTCCAGCCATCTATTATTCCTGTGGCCATCTATCACAGCCACAGCATCAAGAAAAGCACACAATTCTTCCTTACGAGGAGCAGTAGAGAGAAGTATAAATTTCCATTCCCGTTTCTCATCGTCTTTTCCTCACCTATCCTCGAGCAGCCTGGTTGTACAGCTCTGACAGTAGAAGCTATAAGTCTCCTGAGCCCGCAGTGTTCTTAGTATGTTCAAGGACTCTAAAGGGAAACAAATAAAACAAGTTCAAATGATGGTTAACTTATGAAAATAATAGTAAACGCTTAAAATTTAAGGCGAGGAAACAGCACAAAATCAATTTTGTTTCGATAGGTCAATGAGTGAAATCAGTTGTGAGCATGTACTGAGACAAACAGAAAGCCCAAAAAGGTCCTGACAAAATGATATACATATATAACTCACAACATTATGTAATCAGTCACTCTGAGGTACAGCTTTCTCATAAACTGAATTTAAGGGGTTTCTACATTATGTGTTTTTTGAGCAGAATCGCCAATTGTCTTAGTCAAATTGTTCACCCATCCAGTCGTTGTCTGAACAGGTTTATCCTCCAAAGGGTCATGGGTGTGATGGAGCCTGTCACAACTTTTTGGGGGCAGTAGCCCAGGTACCCCCACCAAACTGGTTGCCAGCCCATCGCAGGGCACTCAAAGACAAACAACGATACACACTCATAATCACACCTAAGGACAGTTTACTGTAAGGTTCTACTATTCATGTTTTTGGAATGTGGGAGGCAACCAGAGTACCTGAAGAAAACCCACACAGGCATAGAGAGAACATGCAAATTTCACACAGGAAGGCCAGGGCCCAGAATCGAATCCATGACCTCTGCACTGTGAGGCGAACATGCTAACCAGTATTCACGGTGCCCCCCAATTAGTTGATATGGCAAATAAATGTTGCTATAGAACGGTACCTTCAGTCTTGTTATGTGAAACACTTATTCGTAGCCTGAAATGGCGCTCTCGATCACAGGATTCTCCCCCTGGTGTCAGAATGCAGGATTCATCCATGTAGGAGACTCCTGGTGGCAAAATGAAGGTCACCTCGGCTGTGGGGGTCCGGAGGTGAAGAGAGGAATCTCTACCGGTCACAAACACATCAATGGGGTTTCCAGCGACATCTTTCCTAGACAACAGAGAAGAAAGATCGTGACACTTAGTGTTACATCTGTAAAAGCAAACAAGACCTCAAAATGAGATTAGTTATAATCAAAATGATATTATGATCACAGAACTATGAGCTTCATTGCATCCTTCATCTGTAAGACCCACATGGGCGCCTCGGTGCACAATATGCTGCTGCAATACATATTTGCCTCCTTCCTGATTTCTGTGTTCTTTGTACATTTATCACACACACACACACACACACACACACACACACACACACACACACACACACACACACACACACTACGGGCATGTAGATTAAACATGATTATGTTATACAACAACGAAGTTAATAAGACTGCCTTATTTTACATTAGTCAAGTACTGAAAAGCACTATGATAGTATAAAATAAAATCGGCTTCACAAATAATAAGTGGAAGAGAAAAACAAGTCAATGTAACTAAGACTGTAGATGATTAGTAGTTTCGTGTCTTCAACAAATTAAAAATCTGTATATGTGAAATATTTTATGAGGATTTAGATATTTGATCTTCATATCAGGGTGGCTCAGTGGTCGACTGGTTAGCGCATCGACCTCACAGTGCAGAGGTGACCTTCATTTTGCCACCAGGAGTCTCCTATATGGATGGGTTCGATTCCAGCTCCGGTCTTCCTGTGTGGAGTTTGCATGTTCTCCTCGTGCCTGCGTGGGTTTGCTCCGGGTATTCCGATTTCCTCCCACATTCCAAAAACATGCATGACAGTCTGATTGAACACTCAAAGTTGTCACTAGGTGTGAGTGTGAGCGTGGATGGCTGTTCGTATCTGTGTGCCCTGTGATTGGCTGGCAACCGGTTCAGGGTGTACCCCCGCCTGCTGCTCAAAAACAGCTGGGATCGGCTCCAGCACGCCCCGCGACCCTTGTAGGATAAAGCAGATCAGAAAATGGATGGATGGATCTTAATACCACGCAAAAGGAAAAACTAAATTGGATTCACCCCATCTAGTGTCTTCATTTGTGTACTGTACCTCGCCATCCCGACCAAAGATCTTCCATTTGAACAAGCAGTCACACTTACGACAATATTTTACACTCATTCTACAGTATAACGATTAAGACATTTTAAGAATAGCTCAGGGATCAACAAATAATAATCCGAGACATTGCTGCATCACACGAAGGATGGGGATAGCATGGTAATGGCAGGGAGGGAATCCACTCTATTTAGGTACGATCTTCGAAATAAATCTGGTAATTTACGTGTTTATTGGAATTAAACGACGTCCAATTAGACTGACTCGAGGCGGCACTGTTCATTTCAAAACAATAGTTCAGCTTGATCTTGAGCTATACCAAATTATTCTTCGTCTTGCGTTTACCGGGCTGACTTCGGTTAGCACAGTTGGTGTGTACATGAATGCTATTGCATCGTAGAACAACGCCAATTTACTGCTACAAAAGTAATGAGTTACCAACACAATTATTCACCCGATAATTAGAAGTCCACTTTGTAGCCTTTTCCTTAATTCGAGAAACACCCCAACTCCACGTGCCTTGACTGACGTGTCCAAATCGGCCATAGATACTACAAACTACACACAAATATTAGCATCAACTAACTAAAATATTTTTAAAACAACAAATGAACTATTCACTGTAGTAGCAGTAAGGCTAATCTGCAGCGTGACTGCAAACACCACTAGTGTCTTTTGAAATGGCACATGAATGAACAAGAGCATCCGCTTTTCATTTTCAAAACAACATTCACGTGCAGTACACGATAATGTTGGATATTCTTCAATCGCAAAAATATACAAGTAGACCGAATTTACATGTTCTATATTTTACTCTTAACTGCCTATCTACGAAAAAAGTACCGAAAATTGAAATATTTAAGAAACCAATGGTGAGAGTAAAACCTTTTTGTTATAACGTTAATTGTAATTTCCGTTGTGGTTCAGCGTAACGGTGATCAACTTTACATAGCCAACAAGACTTCCATGCGGAAAAGTGGGTTGACTACGGTTGGATATGCTGCGAATCTGCAGTGCAGTCTGGGAGCTGTCATTACACCGCCTTTGTACGTCCGATTTTTATCTCATGGTTGATGATTGGCACACGGCGACAACACGCACCGGGGGAATATGTAGAATATATTTCGCCATTGTCTCCTTGCCAAGAAATCGAAACATTGTGATATAGGTGTCGGGCCCGTCCTCAACATCCTCTTAGCAAACTGTTAGCAAAGGTTAGCGCCCTTGCTAGCACTGTTACTGATGTGACAGCTCATTTAATCCACCTAACCGGGTACATATTTAGAAGACACTTCTTGTCCGCTAAACTATGACGGTAAGATACTTTGTATAACAATGTGTCGTTGTGTGTGTTAAATGTCAATGCATGTTATAGTTAAAACCGTTAACTGTTAGCCCTAGCATCCACTGATGTAAACAGACATAAGGGACTGCAATATGTGAACAGCACAGGTGAAGCTACGTTCTACTGTCTATATAATCCATGGATTTTCGGATTAAAAAATCTGTGATAACTGGGTGTTTACTTGAGTTGGACTGCTTTAATTTTAAATCACAAACTGACCCCTTTTTTAAAAATATGCATCGGTTAGCTTCTAAAATATCCACATGGCACGTTCTTTTTGCCCGATTGTCTCGTTCCAGCTAATATCTCGTTCCAGCTATTTATTTGTTAGAGGAGAGTACTGATATTTTGACCCCAGTGTTGTATTCCCAAACCTAAGGTTTTTGACTAGTGTTGGCCACCTTCCAATTAAATGCATGCACTTCAATGGTTTGCAATACAATACAATACAATACAATACAATACAATACAATACAATACAATACAATACAATACATGCTGATTTATATAGCGCTTTCACAACAGCGGCAGCTGTAACAAAGTTAAGAAGACAGTTTTCATAATCCCCGGGGTGAACTCATCGTTGCCTGACCGCTGAGAAGTGATTTTATAACGTTATTTTCAATTCAAACCACTGACGTGCATTCACACTCACAATCACACCTAGGGACAATTTAGAGTGTTCCATTAACCTGACATGCATGTTTTTGGAATGTGGGAGGAAACCGGACTACCCGGAGAAAACCCACGGAGGCACGGGAAAAACATGCAAACCCCACACAGCGAGGCTGGAGCTGGAATCAAACCCTGCACCTGTACTGTGAAGCGGACATGCTAACCAATTGACCACCGTTCTACCCATGTGTTTGTCAGACTGAATTAACCCTTTCAGGGACAGCGGTCACGACAGTGGACAGCCTATCATGTTAACATGTTACATGTTATCATTTTTGGTGCATGAAAGGGTTAATTTACCAACTATTTAAAAATGGTTAAATATTATGTCATTCATTCAGTAACCAGCCTGCTCACCTGTCGACCTACTCTTATATATTCATATGACGTTATTACGCCGATGTTGTGCATGTGTTGCCTGTGTGATTCTATATCTTCTGGTTGGTGTGCCTGCTCAAGGTGTCCAACGTTAGAGAATACTGCAGTGTAAACTTTGAAACAGTGATATTTCACTTGTTCTCCAGCAGAGTACGCCCATGGCTTAATTTTCAATGAACTCATGTCAGGCAACCTGGACATCAGTAGCATAATATTTGCCCCTTATTAAAAGTATTGCATTTATCCCTTGTTGTTTCAACTCTTAGTTTGCAATGACTGTTGTAAAGATTCCCGGAACAGGAGTTTCCTCACTTTCCCTTTCTGAGACCTACCTACTGTCTAGTTATAAAATTGATACTAAATACATACTCCTGTCTTCTATACGGTCATATTTGCCCGAGTCAGGCTTTGCTCTATTGCTTTCTTGGACTCCAGTTTATATTAGGCGGTGCCATGCCTTTAGCGTCTTTAAGATAAGATATCCTTTGTTTGTCCCACACTGGGGAAATTTACAGCCTCCAAGAATTTTGGTAGAAAGAAGAAAAAACAAACTTTATCACCAAACATTCATTCATTCATTCATCTTCCGAGCCGCTTGATCCTCACTAGGGTCGCGGGGAGTGCTGGAGCCTATCCCAGCTGTCTTCGGGCAGTAGGCGGAGGACACCCTGAATCGGCTGCCAGCCAATCGCAGGGCACACAGAAACGAACAACCATTCGCACTCACACTCACACCTAGGGACAATTTAGAGTGTTCAATCAGCCTGCCACGCATGTTTTTGGAATGTGGGAGGAAACCGGAGCACCCGGAGAAAACCCACGCAAGCCCGGGGAGAACATGCAAACTCCACACAGGGAGGCCGGACCTGGAATCGAACCCGGTAGCCCTGTAGTGTGAAGCCGACGTGCTAACCACTGGACTACCGGGCCGCCCTATCACCAAACAGTAACTTTAAATAATTAATCAACTGTGTCAAGTGTGTTTTTATTGTTTCCTTGTGTGGCTTTTGCGCAGGTGTGATGGTCACATGCATGCCCGGTGTTTGACATAAGCACAATAGCCACTAAGGAGAATGAATGCAGAGGAAGTGGAGCTGCTCGGTGACTCCAAGTACAGGAACTATGTGGCAGCGGTAGATAAAGCCCTTAAGAACTTTGAGTACTCAAGTGAGTGGGCAGACCTCATCTCTGCACTGGGCAAGCTCAACAAGGTAATGATCTGAGTTTGTAATCTTTCACTGCACTACCTCACAGGTCCAGCACTCAAAACACAAATATTGACATTAACTTTCAGATCCAACGAAATCCCCTTCCCTCAATTAATAACCCCTAAATTGCCACCGGGTGGTTGCAATCACTTGTAATTTGAATGATACACATACTACCTGAAGAGCAAACATTGCATCTGCAAACTGAAAGAGAACCCATTACTGTATGCGTTGGCGTCTCGTAGGACAGTGTGTCTCAACCGGCAGTCTGTTGTTCATGATGTGATTGCAATGGGGCAGTAAAATGAAATATCTTTTTATGAAAGTGCCCTGACATTGATTGAAGTAGCATTATTTTACGCAAATGTGACCTTTATCCACATAAACTACAGTGAGTAACAGATGTTTTTTTAAATTTTTCTCGAGTTCCATCTGTTTCACCAGTGTAAGTCATTATATTGTATTTTAATAAGGGATCTCACTTCCGTTTTCATTGTTAAAGTTATTGAATGGCTATTGATCAAAACTTTAGATGATCTGTATTCTTTACAGATTCAGTGTGCATATGCTATTAATTTATTTTCATTGGGAAACTTATTTTGTTCTGGATTTTGTAGATGAGTAATGAGTAAAGTAATTAAAGCCCATAATGCAATGTAAAATGCATTACATTGTGCAAATGCTTAACATTTCTATCAATTTGCACCATAAATAAATAAATAAATAAATAAATAGTTATATATCTATCAATAGATTAATTGATTGATTGGTTGTTGATCAAGAATATGCATGGGGTCCAGAACCCTAAAAGGTTCAGAACAACTCTTTGAGAGTAACGTAACACTCAACATATCAAAAATATAACCTGAAAACAGCTGGCAATAAAACTCAGAATTGTGTTTTGTTGTCCTCCCAGATATTGCAGAACAATGCAAAATATCAAGTGGTTCCCAAGAAGCTGACAATAGGCAAGCGGTTGGCCCAATGCCTCCATCCTGCCCTGCCCAGTGGAGTCCACCGTAAGGCCTTGGAGACCTACGAGATAATCTTCAAGATCATTGGACCCAAGAGGCTGGCCAAAGACCTATTTCTTTATAGGTAAGTGTTGCTTTTACACGTGTCAGTGAACTTACACTGGACACATTGAACATAACTCATGTCACATCACACTTCTACACTGCAGCTCTGGGCTCTTCCCTTTACTCACCAATGCTGCCATGTCCGTAAAGCCTGTGTTGCTGGGCCTCTATGAGACTTACTACCTGCCTCTGGGCAAGACCTTGAAGCCTGGTCTACAAGGACTACTCACTGGAGTACTGCCTGGCCTCGAGGAAGGATCAGAGTTTTATGATAGGTGAGAAAACTGGATTTAGGGCTGAATGATTTTGGAAAATAATCAAATTTCTCCTTTTTTCCCCTCAAAATGGCTGTTGCAATTATTTTTCCAAGGTTCATTTCTAATGTCTTTTTTTAACAAAACAAGCAATTCATTCATCCTTATTACAATAAACAATATCAGCTCTCATATATATTATTGGATATTTACTTACGAAGGCTCCCAATAACCAGCCAAATCGCAGACTTTGCACTTGGCAAATCGGGTTTTGTCACATCGTGATTGCCAATGTAATAATTTGACCGTAGTCAGATTGATGGATAAATGAATGTGGGAGTAGAGTAATGGGAGAAAGCACTGATATTTCACTGTGTGAAATCATGAAAATCTTGAAAACGCTTGAAGTTTCTTGTAATCCATTATAGTTGGTACTGTACATGAAATGCGATACTTTTTAGAATCTCTATCTGTCTGTACTTATTTGTATACATTTACAATAACTGAATATTGAATGAATAGATAGCTAGAGGTGTAGGAACCCTGACACTAAACTGATTATTCAAAGAGAAATGGCAGGATCGGCCACGTTTCGACTTAACTACTCATCTAGCCGGAAAAGACTCATTAGAATTTACAAAGTTCAACTTATGCAGTCACAGGTCATGGTGCCATGCCCAAATTGCACTTCATTAAAGCCTGAAAGAATTCCAATTGTGCCTTTTAGTGGCATGTATTACAGTTTATAATCAATAAGATAAAATGCATTATAACCAAGTACTGTATCTTTGGTGCAGAACCAACAACCTTTTGGAGAAGGTGGCAGCAGTAGTGGAGCAGTCGGCATTCTACAGTGCCTTATGGGGCAGCATCCTCAACAGCCCCGCTGTGCGTCTCCCGGGGGTCTCCTTTGTTCTGTTGCACCTGAATCGTAAGCTCTCCATGGAGGACCAGCTCTACGTCATGGGCAGTGACATTGAGCTCATGGTGCGGGCTGAGTTTTGCAGAATACTTCACAAGAGCCATCTTGCATAACTGTTTTCAATGTCATCTCTGATGAAAGGGTATTTCAAGCCACATGTATACTTCGCCACATCACCAAGACAGCATGGTATTGCTTCTGACTTGATGATTCTGAATATTGGTCTGTATGTTTACTGGTGACCATTTCTAAGTGTAGTCCAGAGACGGGAGAGGGAGAGGGAGAGAGAGAGAGAGAGACACCTTTGAATAAGTGATACTGATAGTTTACTGTAGATCGCATTGTTTTCCCACAATAAAACCTTTATTCCACATTCTGTGGGGATAATACCATTAAAGGTATTACCACAGTCCCATTTATGATAAAATACTGCAATTCTATTCAAAGGCCACAGTCCGGTTCTATGCAACTTAACCTCTTAAAAAGTGTTTCTTGAATCCAGCTGATCAACATTCTTGGCAATCAATTAGTCAGTAATTGATACATTTGTGTCCATCCCTTATGTGTCCATACATCTGATTATTTTCTGTGCAGGTGGAAGCTGTCAGCACATCAGTCCAGGACTCAAGTGTGCTGGTGCAGAGAAGCACTTTAGATCTGATCCTTTTCTGCTTCCCCTTCCACATGAGCCAGGTGAGAACAGTTTTTGATGCAATCTGGATGAAAACTCCAGGCCTTTGCACTAGTTACATTATGAGTGTATTTTACAGTTAGATTTGAATATCCAATTCAGTGCCAGATAGAACTACAGTTGTTTCACTTACTGTAATTGCTTGAGTATAATACACCGTCATGTATAACACACTCCTATAAATGCAACATAAAATTAAGTTACGGTACACTGATTTATATCTGGTATGCATTTCTCATGAAAGAAGATTCGATTCGTATCGTCATGGGATGCGATACGATTCAAGGATTCCACAATTTTAGAATGTACTTATTTGTTTTGGTTACTCAAATCCAAAATGATTTCCCGAGTAAAGTATTTCTTTTCCAGCCCTAATTATTATACAGATACAGTATATAAATTCATAACCTTCGACATTACATATATTAGAATGAAAGTATACCTTTTTCACAACCTGTAGGTAGCGGTATATGTCTATACAATGTGAACTCATGTTTTCCTTCTTCTATCCCTCAAGTCATGAATGAGTGAATTTTGAATGGAAAAAAAAGTCCATTCATTTGCGTTATTTTCAGTGGCAATGTAAAAAACCTAAGAAACTTTAACACACTTAAGATAAGATAACCTTTATTTGTCCCACATTGGGGAAATTTGCAGTTGCACTTGTCAGTTATGTGAAGGAGTTTCCTGGATATGGTATATTCAGGAAACTCATATATATGCAAAATCACAATGCTTTATTCTGCTGTGTTCAGGCAACTCGCCCTGACATGATCCGGATCCTGTCAGCTGCCTTGCATGTGGTTCTGAGAAGAGACATGTCCCTTAACCGCAGACTGTACGCATGGCTGCTGGGTGCGGAAACACACTCACACACTCACACACTCACACACTCACACACTCACACACACACACACACACACACACACACACACACACACACACACACACACACACACACACACACACACACACACACACACACACACACACACACACACACGCACACACACAAGGGCTTGTCCTTATATCTGGTTCAACTCATGCTTAAATGTCAAATGGAGACACTTGTGCGTTTGAAGGGGAAGTCAAGTCAGAAGTTCTTCTTGACAATAATTTGGTCTATGCGGCCCTACTCGTCTCAACACGGTATTCTGATTAATCTTACATTTGTCGAGCATGAATTAAGCATCAAAATCCACCTGTTTTATCCCATTCAGGCAGTGGCTATTTTTTGCTACTTGCCTGTCGATTGAAAATAACATCACAGTTACTCAGGGCTTAGGTCACGATAAAATAAATAAAAATAAAATTACGTGAAAAACAATTGTAAGTAGCACAGCCACCTTATCTATACAGTATCTATATTTATATTGCACTTAATTGAACTGTGTACATTGAAACTAAAACATTTATTTTTGTGAATGTGAAATGTGAAAAACACTTTGTTTTTCTTATTTCTACCCCCCAAATTTGCTGCTATAGACTAAATTTCCCCAGTGTGGGACAAATAAATGATATATTCTATGATCTTATCTTATCTTATCTTATAATCACAGCTGAGTTTGCGAACGTCACATGACCAATCTCAGAACACAGGTGGACTATAATTGGTCGTGACCTGAGCCCTAAGCAACTGCAAGGTCTTTTTCAGTCGACAGCAAGTGGCTAAATGGCCGCCCCTGAGATAGACAACTATTTGCTGCTAAATTTATAATCCACAAACGCAATATTAATCAGAATGCTGTTTTTACAAAAGTGGAGATGCATGAGTAATTGACTCATTTATATGATTCATATAAAGTATATGATTTATATGAAGCAAAGCTGACTCAGATGAGGCATTTTAGTTGACACATTTAGGAGTGCCAATTTCTGATGTCCACACAATGTGCCACGCAATGTGCCACATGCTCCCATTTTTAATTCTGTGAAACATAAATGTGCTTGAGAGGCTTTAATCTTACTCTGTTTTCTTTTGTTTGCAACTGAATTTGGATACACATGCTGGTAAGTGTCATCACTGTATGGATGTAGCAAGCTTCATACATATTTAAAGTAACTTTTATGTTTGTAATCATAGCATTTCAACGCTTCTTCATCTGAAGTGACAAAACATACTTTGTCTGGGCTATGAAAGTATAAGAATTTCAGGCAAGGGTATCTTAATTCAACATAAAATGTACATTTTAGATACCGATAGTTATTTTATGTATTAATAAAAGCTAAATTTAATAACTGGCTCAACCACCCTCAGCAGATAAAAACTGAAATCAAGTTTTTTTTATTTTATTTTTTTTATTACTTGCAATAAGCGTTTCACATCTCTGTGGACGTATTGTGGTATGGCCCATTCTCCCTTCCCTTGCAGAAGTGCTTTAATTCAGCAACACTGGAAGATTTTCCGTTATGAATGGCCTTTTTAAATCATGCCACAGTATTTCAGTCTGTTTGGATCACGCTCACAGCTCCGAATGTGGATTATTTGATTTATTTTTAAACCATCCAGAAATTGACTTGCTGTAATGTTTTGGATCGTGCGGTTCAGCTTGAGGTAATGAACTGATTGGCTGAACATTCAAGTTTTACTACAGTGTATTTAAAGGTGAAGCCAACCCCCCAAAATATTATGTTCTATGCAGCCCCACTCGTCTTAACATGACATTCCAATTAATATTGAGCGTGATTGGTTGTTACCTGAGCCATGAGCAACTATGATGTCATTTTCAGCCAACACAAGGTGGCCCGCTGAAATGCCAAAAAATGGGTGGCTTTTGCTGCTTAACTCATATTCCACAAACATAATAGGAATCAGAATGCACTCAAGGGGCATAAAACATAGTATTGTAAAGAAAAATTGTGGGTTGAATTCGCCTTTAAGAACAGAATTCATTGTTTTTATCAAATCCAACATAACAAGTCCTGTTCTTTTCTGGCCAGCAGTATTTTTTGTCATGGAACTCATTTTCCCCAAGTCCCTTCCATATTGAGTTATAAACAAAGACCTTTAACTGAGGCGAGGGAAGCCTGTGGTTCTTTTGATCTTGTGCTGGGTTTCTTACTGACATCTTGGAAGAGCGGTCTCTGTGGTCTCCGGGTAATTTTTGTTGGGTGGCCACCGAAGGTTCCTCACTGTTGCATATTTTCTCCATTTGGGGATAATGGCTCTTACCGTGGTTCACTGGAGTCATGAAGCTTTTGAAATGGCTTTGTAACCCTTTCCAGACTGATGGATGTCAGTTACTTGATTTCTCATCTGTTCTTCAGTTTCGTCGCATCATAGGATTTTGCTGCAGCTTTTTGAGATCTTTTGACTGACTCCATTTTGTCAAATTGTTTCTTGATTGAACAGGTCTGGAGGTAGAGGTACGGTAATCAGACTTGGGTGGGGTCAGTGAAAATGAACTCTTTCCCATAAACGTGGCCACGGTTAATTCATTTTTCAACAATGGGGGCAAGTACTTTGTCACATAGAGCCAGGTATCTTTGAATAACCCCTTAATAAATAAAATCACGATTAAGAAGCTGTTTTTTATGTTTTGATTGTTGTGATTTTTCTTTATTTTCTTTTTTTTTAATGTAGGTTTTGACAACAATGGGGTGAAAACAGGACCCCGCGCCACTCGACAGAGCAAGCCAGAAGAGCATGCTAGCCACTATTTCAACACCTTCTCAAAAGACATGCTCGTCCAGGTGGGGCTTTCGTATTTGAATACAACATAGATCAAAACAAGTCATGTTGCAAAGGATTTGGCCATGCTTAAGAGTTTTGTCTGTGTCATAGGGAATGCCACTAATTTCGGCAGATGTGTCTTTATGCTCTGCGTATTTTGTTATTTTTGCCAGATTCCTCTCTCTCTTTTATGACTTACCTTCCAGCTTTACACATCCTCTTGGGGGTTTTCATATGGCATGCTTCCGTCTGCTCCTTTTCCGACACTCACTGTCTTTTAACTCTGTCCCGCCATGTGCTCCTCTGTGGCGCTCCAGTGCTTAGAACACATATAGCACAGAGAAATCAGACGGCAAATCTAGTTTTAGAAAGTATTTTCATTTTTTGTCCTTTGCCCCTGTGCCATCTGTTCAGAGGTAGTTATTGGAACTCCATCCATTGGGAGAGGGTCGGCACTACAGGGACTCTCTTCGCAGGCTTGAGCTCATTATGTGGCAGACGGAGCGTGAAAACAAATAAAAGCAAAATGAGAGAAGGGGGTGGAAGATGTAATAGTGGAATTTGTTTTGCAAAAATTAAAAAAAAAGGTATCGAATAGTATTTCTGGATTTGACAAATATGTCTGTTCTCTGTTCCATTGTGTGTCTTATTAGGCAATGGTGGGGATATTGCAGGGCAAAGCGCAAGGCGGAGAAGAGGAAAGCATTCTCATGCATGACCTCAAGCCATTTCGCATCCTCATCAGCCTGCTTGACAAACCAGAGCTTGGTAACAATATGTCGATACCTACAGCACAATAAGTTCTTGCCCCTGGTTGTCCAGCTCCTGCCTTGTATGGTTCTCTCTTCAGGTCCAGCTATCTTAGAGGATGTTCTTATCGAAGTGTTTCGTATGCTGCACACACAGTGCAAAACAGAGCTGGATCTCCAAAACCAAAGTTCCTTCAGTAAGGACCACACACACCTGAGCAGGTTAGGCCAATCAACCACCTCATCTTTTGACATGCGTTATAATATTGTGAATTGATTGTTAATGCAAGTGTCGATCCTCAAATTTCTTTGTAGCAAACTTCGGGAGAACAAGAAGACGGCAGAACTGATTAAAACAGCCAATCTTCTGTTCAACTCTTTCGAGCCATCCTACATGTGGGACTATATTGCTCGCTGGTTTGAGGAGTGCTGCAGGTTTGTATTTGGAAATAAGCGTTTAATATACATCATTGTATCTGTTAAGAGGCATTAGTATCAAAGTTACACGAACGATTTACCAGTTCATTTATCCACCACTTAACTACTGATGCCAAATATGATTCATTCATTTTCCTCACTTTTGAGTCAGTGCAGTTAGGGTACTGTGTTGTAACCCAATATATTCATTTTTATATCCAATTAAATATGAAACGAGCCTTTTGCAGCAATCCATGTCATCGATCATTTTGAGACGTTCTGAGTATATTGATGGGCCTTTGAAAATGAAAAGTCAAATTTAGTAAGGTAGTACTAATTTTGGAATGTTTGTGTAAAAGTTGATTAATTGGGATATGACAACCTTTAATAGTCCCACAATGGGTGAATTTGCATCAAAATTGCAAATATGCATTGATGACAATTCTAGAAATACCTTGAAAAAAGAAATCTCTTTGCATGCAGTTTGTTTCTTCATCAACCGAAAGACACATCATATAACTTCTTTTGTAGGACAACACTCAATGGCCAGACAAGTATTCCAAGGCATGCTGGAGGATTAGATACCCCAGAGCTCTCCTTAATGGAGTTCTGTCAGCTAGTTGATTTCCTGTTGGATGTCGTTTCCTTGGTAAGTATTTTATGTTATGTTCTTTGTTTGTCTTTTGGTCTTTCCTACACCATCCATCCATCTTCTACCGCTTATCCGGGGCCGGGTCGCGGGGGCAACAGCTTTAGCAGGGAAGCCCAGACTTCCCTCTCCCTAGCTACTTCTTCCAGCTCTCCCCGGGGGATCCCGAGGCGTTCCGAGGCCATCTGGGTGACATAGTCTCTCCAGCGTGTCCCGTCACCTTACCGTGGTGGAGGGGTTTGTGTGTCCCAATGATCCTAGGAGCTAAGTTTTCTGGGGCTTTATGCCCCTGGCAGGGTCACCCATGGCAAACAGGTCCTAGGTGAGGGACCAGACAAAGCACGGCTCACAAAGCCCCTTATGGAAAACAAAATTAATGGTACTCTTTCCTACACCATCATCCATAAATCTCAACTTCATTTTATTTTTGATGTAGCTTCCATTATTTTCAGCTAAAGTCTATGATGAAATGTGTCTTTAATTTTTTATGTTCTGTATTTAACTCATGTTTCTGGTGCAGTAGCCCAATTTTGTGTAATCATTGTTTATGTATTGTTACCTCTAAGTTTCATTTCGCTTAATGTACAGTTGTTCTTTCTCACTTTGTTTTCATATTTCACAGTGTGTCTTGGTCCTGCTCCTTTCCATGCATTGCCATTCTGTTTTTTCCTGGCTCTGCTTGGGCTCCCCATATATTTCTCGTCATCTTCCCCACCTTCTTAGCTCATTCACGTCCTTTACTGTTTTGTGCTTAGTTCCTTACCCTGAACAGACAAGTCTTGATCCTGGGATGTTATTGATTTGTAACATCCTTGCCTCCACCCTTGTTTCTTAGGTGTGCAACACTCCCACACAAGCACAAACATACTTGTGTGTCTATTTCCTTGCAAAAAAACAAACAAAAAAAAATTTAATCTATGTATTGCAGATGTGTAAACGAATGCACGGTTTAGAAATCTGCCCGTCTGTACTGTATTTCCAATCTAAACTGTTTGGAAATCTTGGTTTATTCCCCTGTTTTGTGTGCGTGTGCGCGTGCGTGCGGGTGTGTATGTGTTTGGACTCTGGCAAGAGAGGAATGTGATGAGTGTGCTGTGGCCTATGCTCTGCTTGCTCCTGTCTGTTCAAACTATTTGCTCTTTCTCCCTGAAGCCTACTAGAAGCATGAGGGTAATCTGCCAGGTAAAGTACTGCTCTTTCCTGCTTTTCCCACCTCATCCTGCTTCACTGAGGCTATGATAGCATTGCTACAACATCCCACCAACAACCATCAGGCCTCTATTTCTACCAATCATTGAGTGGTCTTTTCTTAATAATGGACTGACCACTGTACGCTTAACTCCCAAATTAATCTGGAAAAGAATAATAATAATGTCTCGCAATTAAAACTCAACCTTAAAGTTTGGTGTGGATTGTGTGACAATGAAATCTTTGCCCAGTGTGTCTGGGCTTTAATAATTGCATGCGGTTTTATGCCATTGTCTTGCTCACATATTATTTGAAGAAATATAAATGCCAGCTGTGTTTTTGTTTATTCCGATGTTTATTTCATTGTTCTTCTGTCCTTTTTTTTTTTCAAAATGTAGCAGCATTTTGCCTTTTATACCTAATATACAGTACTCTGTATACTTTAGTTACTGTACTGTAACCTCAGGTATGACATAAAGAAGCAAATCCATGTTGCAAGTTAGAAACTTGTAGGGGGAAAAAAACTTTATGGAAGATTAACAGAATGAATTAATTGAAATTAAAAATAATAAATACAAGTGGGTATGATGAACCAAAACTGGGTAAAAAAATATTCGTACTATTGTTGTTCCTTCATCGTTTTAATTCACCATAAAGACTCCCAACACTCTGGGTCTTTTTTTCTTCTTCTGGAGTGATAACAAAGCTGTATTGCAATGTGTCATTACAGAGTGGACAT
Organism: Hippocampus zosterae; assembly: GCF_025434085.1. Classification (NCBI taxonomy): domain Eukaryota; kingdom Metazoa; phylum Chordata; class Actinopteri; order Syngnathiformes; family Syngnathidae; genus Hippocampus; species Hippocampus zosterae. Next base: position 20,309,209 of record NC_067455.1, on the reverse strand, counting down.
AACATTGTCAGACTATTGAATCATCTCCATGTCTCTTTAAGTCCATAATGAGAGGAGATAAGGCTACCGGTCTAAATTTTGAATCGTGACATGGTTTTTATGTAATAAAGACAACATTATTACATCTATTGTCACCTATTCTAGGAGACTTACATCGAGATCCAGACAGAGCATCTTCCTCAGCTGTTGCTGCGCATGGTGGCTGCACTAACCTGTCACCTGCAGACGTTGGGGCTTGGAGAACTCACTCACTGTCTGCGTCTCTGCTCCAAGATCCTGAGCAAAGTGCAACCACCATTGGTGTCCCCTTTGGCTCTGCCCACAAGCCCCCAGGGGCAGGGCCTGTCCAGCTGCTGTGGAGATTCTTCGGACTCCACAAAGGATGTAAAAAGTGATAATAAAGTGAGTATGGTAAAACCATTGATAGATTGTTAACATAAATGAATTTGGTACATGACAAATTTGATAGAAAACATTGACTTTTCTTTCCCAGTCAATATTTTCATACTCTCCTACAAAATTATGAAATAAAAAGTAGAAATAGTTCATAAGAATCCAACCACAATTGAGTATAATAATCATGAACTTTTTTTCTTGTGTACTGTCGCCATGGCTGTGCAGAACAGTATACTGTGGTCATTTCAATTTGAAATTGATAGACAATAACGGCTGAAAGTGGAAAGAAACTAGAGCAGGGGTGCCCAAGCTTTTTGGACCTCAGATCGACTTTTCGATCAACCAACCTCCCACGATCGCCCCTTACCGCGCACACACGCACACGCACGCACGCACGCCATGATGAGAAACAGCCTGACACGTATGCGATGCACTTTTGCAGCCTGTTAACTATCTAGCTAGCTCACACGTACCGTTTTAAAGTGCTTCCCTGGGCCCTCTAGATTCCTATTCTTTGCCGGTGCCCTCTGTGAATTGTACACCAAGCAAACTCTGAATGAGAATAATGACGATAAAAGATAAAGCGCAACAGCCAGATGTTGTGAACAGCACGTCCAATGGTTCCGACCAGCATCATGCTTCCTTAGATTCTTCGTCTGAAGACTCATTAGAGGAGACTGTTTTCTCTGTTGTTAATGATCCGATAGAAAACGTTCTGAGTCTAGTAGGTGAGGAGTCCCCTGATGTGCCGATTCTGCTAATTATAGTTCAAGTACCTTGAACCCTCCACCAAAAGAAAAGATGGAAAATTTGTCAGTTCAGATCAGTTCACGCTGACCGTTTCAAGCTTTGATGATCAGCTTTTGATTAGGTGGTCCCACCAATGGCCATCTTGTGTTCCCTTGACGCGAACCATTTGAGTACTCGTTGGCTGACCTGGTCCTCCTGGTTTCTACCCAACATTCTGATTCTCTGTGTGCAAGTTCACTGTGGCATGATGTAAGGAATCAGTCGATCTGTCCCATGTTCAGAGATGGACATGGCTACACGGACTAAGCTGTGCCCATAAGGAGTAGGGCGAAAGATGATATTTCACCAACAGCTGAGCCTGGCTCCCTGTACTCTCTTTGGAAGTAGAGAAGAATGAAATAGCCTGTAGCTATCTCCAACAGAGTGGAAAAAATGCCAAATACTTTTAACAGACCCCTGCCCCCAACCTGAGGAGCATATGGATAATGTGTTACCCTACATGCCACCTGAGTCCAGGCTCCAAAATGTGCCTGCTGCCTTGATCAAGTTGAATCCCAGGATACTTTCATGCACCCAATGAGTGAAAAGAAAAACAGAAATGTTACAACTTGTTGCACTGTTCATTGTGTACACGTCAACATGAATCCCTCTTGTCCGTTCAGCAGCTGTGGACAGCTGCAAAACGATGGAGCGCTTGTTCTTTGTTCATATAACGATGGACCACTTGTTCTTTGTCTGTCTATCTATCTATCTATCTATCTATCTATCTATCTATCTATCTATCTATCTATCTATCTATCTATCTATCTATCTATCTATCTATCTATCTATCTATCTATCTATCTATCTATCTATCTATCTATCTATCTATCTATCTATCTATCTATCTATCTATCTATCTATCTATCTATCTATCTATCTATCTATCTATCTATCTATCTATCTATCTATCTATCTATCTATCTATCTATCTATCTATCTATCTATCTATCTATCTATCTATCTATCTATCTATCTATCTATCTATCTATCTATCTATCTATCTATCTATCTATCTATCTATCTATCTATCTATCTATCTATCTATCTATCTATCTATCTATCTTTTAGTAACAAGCATTTCTTCATCAAGAGGAATGATGTGATACCTTTAAAAAAAATCAGTTAGCTTGAACTTACTGCTAATTTATTGTGTGAATTTCTGTCCTGTGTGTTGGTAGCTCTATTAGAACACCGTAAACATGAGGGATTGAAGGGATTATTAAAGTGTTGGGTTTTTTCTCTTCTCTTTGTCTTTCCGCAGACTCCCCCTGTGACTCTGGAAACACATGAAGATGGGGAGGTGTTCAAAGATGTAGAATCTCATCCAAATTGCTCGTCAGAAAGCTGCTTCACAGAATTTATCCAGTACCATGACAGTGTCCCTGATAACGAACAACCGCCTCACACTCACCCAATAAATAAAACAGGCCTTCGTTCCTCAGGTTTATCACAAACTAAACCTGTGGACAAACCAGTCATGCAATGCTGCTTGGAACACTTCCAACAATTTATTTCTCGGCTTATTACCTTGCACATAACTACGGAACAAGTGGACAAAGACGAGAAGGACAGAGGCCTGTTGGTTCAGACAACAAGCCTTGCAGTAGAGGGTACCCCACATTGTAGACATGTAGATCTTACCGAGTCATGCTTGGACTCTGTGGTGGTGCAGAAAGAGTGTGTTGCTGCTTTTACTGCGGCCTGCCAGCTGTTCTTGGAGTGTTCCAGTTTTCCAGTGTACATTGCAGAGGGGAATCAGAAGGCTTCACCCACACAAGAGCAAGAACTAAGTAAGTCTCATCAAAAGTCTTTGCACCAATGTAATCAAAGGGTGTAACTTTGCAGTAGTTATGTCAGGCTTGCTTTGTAAAAGTACATGAGCTCCCACACTTGATATAGCTTCTTGTCTATGGTCTTAAAGTGTCATGAGATCCATCCATCCATTTTCTGATCCGCTTATCCTTACAAGGGCCGTGGGGGGTGCTGGAGCCTATCCCAGCTGGAAACGACATTCCAACTTGTGCAAACCATATAGTGTCAATATGTAGTAGATTCAAGAATTTGCTTTTTTTTCCAGGCAGCGAGCAGGGGTGTCTGCCAGTGTGGCTGCAGACATTGATGGATGCCACGCGCTTGGCTAGCGACTTTAGTCTGCAAGGTGTGGCCATTTCTCTGCTAATGGACCTTGTGGGACTCACCCAGTCCGTGGCCATGGTAACAGCCAAGAGTGTGGCATCCAGCGGCAGCTCTGAGTCTGCCCAGCCAATGAGTCCCAGCCAAGGCCGCGTGGCCGTTATCATCAGACCCCCACTCACACAGGGAATTCTACTGCACATTGCAAACAAGACGGATTTCTTCAAGGTAGTAATAAAAGTAGAACACCCATTTGCCGTCCCCCCCGAATTTTCTAACTCTTTAATCTGCTGGTGCATAGAATGTGGCTCTGATTCTGTGGGATCAGTTGAGTGAAGGAACACCTCAGCACCATCAACGTAGTGTGGAGCTTTTCTATCAGCTCCACAACCTTGTACCTTCTTCCAGCATCTGTGAAGATGTGATCAGCCAGCAGCTCATGCACCGGGACAAGGTTAGTGCGGTAAAAATCAGTTGCGTTTCAGCCAAACACCGTGTCCCTATGAAGTGCGTGTTCAAGTATATTTTATTGCAGAGAATTCGGCTCGAAGCCCATGTGAAGTTTTCTGTGCTGTGGCATTTGACACGAGATTTAAACGTGACCAAATCTTCTCCTTTCAATCGCACATTTGACAGGTTGGTTCAAATGCATTTGCTTCGCTGTGTTTTTGATATTGCTCTAAATTATCGTGTTTTCCATCTTTTATTTTGCCCGACAGATCTCTTTTTATCATGCTAGACAGCCTGAGTTATTGGGATCCTTGTACGAGTTCAGTTGGCCGGGCTTGGTTTAATCAGGTCCTTCAGCGACATGACATTGCTCGGGTACTAGAGCCCCTCCTTCTTCTTCTACTGCACCCAAAGACCCATAGAGTTTCCATTCAAAAAATACAAGCCCAGCGCCACTGGGTCCATGTCTTTCCGGGCCTGCCTGAACAAGAGCCATCGGAACCTATAGACGCTGGCTTGTCCGAAAGTGAGTAGCCTTATTTACCTTTTGTACATATTATAATTGATATGAAATATTAGTAGATTTGACAATTTATCCACAATTTTTTTCCTTTCCCTTGCCTTATTACAGTCATGTTTTACTCTGTTTTTTATTTCTGTCATTAGACCTCAGTCATATGCAAATGGACAGGATGGCACAGAGAGATTTGCAAGGTCTTGAAATCGGTGACATGGAGCCATTTTGTCTCACTGTTAACCCTCTGAGTGACAGTCTATCTATCCTGAGTCTGAGCAGTGAGAATTTACAACTAACTGGTGGATTTCAACCTGCTGATCAGCAGAAGGAGCCCCATTTCTCTGAATCAACTGGTTCTCATTCCTCTCCAGTGGAAAGTCAAAGTTTTGATGAGCCAGATGTTGTGAACAGCACGTCCAATGGTTCCGACCAGCAGCCTGCTTCCTCAGATTCGTCATCTGAAGACTCATTAGAGGAGACTGTTTTCTCTGTTGTTAATGATCTGATAGAAAACGTTCTGAGTTTAGTAGGTGAGGAGTCCCTTGATGTGCCAATTCAGTCTGAAGACTGGCCCCACTCAGATTCAGAGAGCACTTGTTCAGAAACGTCCACTGGTCCTCATCTTGACTCTGGACCTCCTCACAGCTCCAACCACCAGACGCTACCAGAGATGCTGGCTGAAGGGACACTGGAATTCCTCGGTGTCCCTCCAACTGATGTCGCTGCAGAAGAGCAGCGCAGAGAGGGCATCATCCGTCACAGTTCCTCACCTTCCATTGTCACATTACCTGAGAACTCAGATCCTGCCATTTCAGAACAGAATCTCCAGGTGCACAACAGTCAAACACGCAAACGTAGCCATAGCAGCACTCAGCTCAGTCTTAAAGGCAAAATCATGGAGAAACTGGCCGACAAATCCACAGGGGCTAAGCCTAAAACAAAAAAGTCCAAAAGGAAAGAGGAGGAGAGACAGAGAAAGGCAGCGAGCCAGGCTGAAAAAACACAAACACCCAGCATATTTTTTGGGGATAGCCTAGATCTGGAGAACTGGTATAGCTGTGGAGAAGGTGAGGTATCAGAGATTGAAAGTGATACTGGCTCACCCAGTGCATGCTCAGGTGGGAATGTTGGAGGTGTTTGTGTCGCAGGGCACAGATCATCTTCCGCCTCACCTCGCTTCAACATCCATCCTCTCTACCAGCATGTTCTACTATATCTCCAGTTGTACGACTCATCTCGGGCCCTGCATGCACTTTCGGCAGTAGCGGCCATGCTGAGGTCTGCTCCCTCAGGGTTTGTGAGTGCTATCTCCACTACCAGCATCAACAACACCTACACCCCCCAACTATCTTTGCTTCAAAACCTCCTAGCTCGTCACAGGATCTCTGTCATGGGCAAAGACTTCTACTGCCCCATTCCACAAGACTCCCACTCCCACTCATTCCGCAGTGCCATGTATCTGGAAATCATCATATCACTCTGTCTATACTTCCTAAGAAGCTTCTACTCTGCCCATGTGACAGCAGGCCCTCAGGACTTGGCCGGGAACCGCGCCATGCAGCTGACCAGTATAGAGGTCTTAACTCTTCTTTTCAGTGAGCTGGCCAAAGTCACAGGGGGCTCAGCAAAGGGATTTGCGAGTTTCATCTATGATGTCCTGTCTAAATGTAAAGTTCAGAAGGTTGTTCTCCATTGCTTGCTCTCCTCTATATTTAGTGCTCAGAAATGGCATGACCAACGGGTGGCTGATGTAAACATGTCCACTGTGGAGGAAGGTCTGTCAGAGGACAGTATCATCAACTTGTCCGAGGACCAGGTGGACAGTTGTAGTGCAGTCCAATCCCAATTACTGAGACTGCTTCAGAGCCTAGTTGTACTTGAGCACAGAGTTCTGGTGCCAGTCGAAGAAGGAGGAGAACCTGCGGCAGGAGCGGCGGGTGGTGTAGGAGCAGGGGGCAGCACAGGAAATGGGTTTGAGATGTTAGGTGGAGATGTGGAGCATGTCAACCCTCAGCAGCCAATGACATCGCTACAGTACCTTCATGGACAGCCAATCACAGCACAGGGCATGTTTTTGTGCGCTGTGATCAGGGCACTGCATCAACACCACGCGTGTAAAATGCACCCGCAGTGGATTGGACTCATCACAGCCACATTGCCATACATGCGGAGGATTCTAAGACGGGTGGTTGCATCAGTCACTCTGCAGCTTTGCAGAAACTTGGACAATCTGCTTCACCAGTACCGCTATGAAACTGGAATTACTGACATCAGGTATTAAGGCCCCATTGCACCACTGAGGTTGAATTTTAAAACTAGATTAAATCAAAACTTTAAAGCTAGTTTAAAATAAAGTGTAAATTTAAGTCTGTTGCACCAGTACATTAAACTCCAGTTTAAACTGTGATAGAGAATTAATTGTAAACTGACATTTGGGGTTTAATTTTAGCAATGGCTGCAGTTTTTTTTTTTAGAATGATAGAAATAAGAAAAATAATGACGTTTCTTGAAGAAAATTGACAAACAGGCTTGGTCCTTTGGAATTTAATTAAAGATGAAGAGCAGTTTTTGGTGATACAGTATATGTATGTTCATTCAACTGTTTTGAAGCTGAACCGGAAGACTGGTTCAAAAGTCATACATGGCAGTGACAGAAATGCAATTGTAACACCAATGCTACAATTGCAACTTTTGTTTTTAGGTTTTTCCAACAAGCTTTAGCTGAGTGACATCCCTTTTCTCGTTCACTCTGGTTGATCAATTATAACTGCCAAACTATGTCTTTCTTTATTCACAGTTTTCTTGTCTGTCTGTCTTCTATTTACTCCATTATTTCGGTACGCAAGTTGTTGTAAAAGGAATATAAGTTTCAGCTTCTCTGACGAGCCAATATAACGAACGACACTCACCCATCACAGCTCTCAAAATATGATGGTGGCAAATAAAACTGTTTGTGAGTGTCTGGCAAACGTCTTTGCAACCTCGAAGAAATCTGACGCAAAAACATTCGCTATTTGCTCACAATCTCGCAAAACAAATCTCCGCTGTTCAGTGAGATAGGGGCTATAATGTTTAACGTGAAGCAAAAGCACCCGTTGACAAAGGGGGCTTGACAGTGGTGCAGCAAACATTTAGTTGCGTAATTATTTTAATTCAATCATGCCAATAAATCGGATTGGATTCACTTTAAATTCAGTTAAATTGATTTTTACTGAACTGAAATGAATTTTAAATGGAGCAACATTATTTTTAATTATACTAACCTTCATACTCTTACAACTAATTTAAAATTTGATTTTCCTAATCTCTGATTAGAGCTCATTTTAGAATAAATTTTAGACTGCAACACTTCCTATGGATAGCGCAGTAAACATGTTGAGAGAGTTCCTATTGAATTACATTTAAGAAAAACATTACAACTATTCCAATTTACAGTATTGAACAAAAATTTAATTTAAAATTGCTATCATGTAATACAGGTTGTTAACACTAGATGGCACTTTAGGCTTGGAATTAATAAAATATATAATCTGCAACACTGGGTGGAAGTACCATATTTGGTAACTAAATTGGGTCCCATACACAAATAATCTTCTTTTTTTTTTGTAGACCGCAGTGGATGGCTCTCTGCATTCCTCCTGACCTATTACTGACTGTATTGGAAGGGATCACTGCAATCATCCACTACTGCCTGCTTGATCCCACTTCCCAGTACCACCAGGTGAGGGTTCTGTAGACCACTCAATGAAATTCCCAGAAACCCAACAGCCTTCTTGCTGAACTAATGCTGAATACAGGATTATAATCTTCCTGATTTCTCTGTACGATGAATATTTACATATTGTTGACAGCGTCGTTTGTTAATGTTTACAACATTGCTGATACTCTTTCTGATGACCTCTCAGTTGCATGTGAGTGTTGACCAGAAGTACCTGGCTGAGGCTCGCTCAGGCATCCTGTCCATTCTCCACACTATCATGTCTTCTGTCACACTACTGTGGAGTGTCCTCCATCATGCCGACAGCTCTGAGAAACCGGCTGCTGCTTCTGCTGCTTCCACTTCCAACATAAATTTGGGCTCCACTAAGGTACATTAAAGGACAATACTGTGTTTGTGACTACCAGCTGAGGACAATGTTTACAGCATTTCAGCGGGATAATATCCAAGGTGTCTGGGAACTCGGGGGCATTCAAATTCTAATTTGTCAATGCAGTTATGGAGATTTTACGTGTTAGTTATGCATTACAGCGGTCTTAAATTTGAAGTGAAGGAGTAGAAGCATTAACTTTTGGGTGGTCTGATCTAGAGTATAATATCTCCAATAACTGACTCATAACTGTGCACATCTGAATAATATTCTAAATTTCCCCCCTTTAAACTATTGGGTTTATTAGTTTTTAATTAAAAATGCATGTTATTCTCTCGTCCACAAAAAAGTATCTTTTGAAAGTAGATCTTGGCTCAAAAAAGCTTGGACACCCCTAGACTAGAGGGAATATGGTGTCAGGACATGGTTGGGCGATTGTGTTTAAGAAAATCTCTGTCTGTAATGGGGAACTGACAACTTTTTAATAGTGCTCCTGGGGGCTACATTGGACCATGCACTCCCTAATCAGATGAATGGCAAAAATGCCATTTTAAATACTGTATGAACAAAATATGTGCACGTGTGCAATATAGCAATGTAGTTGGGCAGCACGCGGCCTACCGGGCGCCAGTTGTGCATCACTACTCTAAGTTAAGAAATATATTGTTTTTTTCGGGGTGGGGAGGTGGATACCTCAAACTTCATTACAGAGTTCTTTCTCATCTCGGCAAGCTCATCAAATAGATAGTATCTTTGCAGTTTCCCCCAAATTTACAGCATTTCCAAACGTTTGATTATGTAATGCCACAATTATGCTATACTCTGTTGATGCTAATATTGCTGACAAGATTTGTTTTGAAGTTCATAGACACCAGCATACATTCCTCACTTGCTTCTCATCTGCAGAAAATTCGGCAGCAAATCCTTGAGCTGCTCGGCCCGATCTCCATGAATCACGGTGCTCACTTCATGGCAGCCATTGCCTATGTTTGGAATGAAAGGAAACAGATCAAGACTCCAGTCAGAAATAAGGTGAGTGATGGCAATAAAAGTATTTTTCCCAACTACATTGAAAACAAATATACGGAACAATATTTATGAATTAAGGGTTTGATTCAGTGACAGGTAGAATGTCTTGGCTGAGAATTACATTCCATATTAAAAGTCTTGTGCAAGCTTTTTAAGGTCAAATTTAAAAACATAAAAATGAAATATCTCAAATCCCAATGTGCGAGAAATAAGTGGACGTTTTTGAAATCAGCGTCAAAAATACGTTAAGGGGCACAAAAAGCCATCTGATGAAACATTGTTTTCTCATACTTAATTGTTGACAGTAAGTCTCAAATGCCTTCCTTTGCGTGCAGAAACAGAATGTTTCAGCTTTGTAGACCGTGCAAGTGTGCTTGTTTAGCGTGTTTTGGAATTTGGCAGGTGACTCTCCGCCATGCTGGGCATTTCGGTGTACCCCGGACATTTGTTTGTTTGTTTGTTTATTGAACATAAAATATATACAGTAATAATTTGACAGAAAATAAGGTAGATAAAAAAGTATAGTTTGTATGTAGTTTTTTTGTACTAATCTTTTGAATTTATTTTTGAACTCCTCCAATGATTTACTCATTTTCAGGTCCGTTTCAAGCTTATTCCACAGATTGACACCTATTACTGATACACACCTTTGCTTGATGTTTGTTTTTGTTCTGGATTTTTTTGTATTGATTAAGTCATGTCAAGTCAACAGTATTTGTAAAGCACTTTCAAACAGCCATCGCTGCATACAAAGTGCTGTACATGGAGCAATATAACATGCACAATAAACAGTAAGACAAATCGGTAATAAAGACGGTAGAAAGCACCAGACAGTAAAACCAAGAACAAATTTAAGTCATGCTGAGTCGAATGCCAAAGAATACAAGTTAGTTTAGAGGAGGGTTTCGAAGATGGGCAGTGAGGAGGCTTGCTGAATGTTCAGTGGGAGGTCATTCCAGAGAGAGGGACCAGCAACAGAAAAAAAGGCTTGATCCCCTCTGAGCCTCAGTTTAGCTTTTGGTACTTCTAATAATGTCTGGTCCTAATACATTTTCCCTGTCGGTCTCCTTCCCAGACAGTAGGTGGCATTCTATTCCCATCATTTACACACAAAAGGACACACTTGTTAATTGCGCTCCCCCTCAAGGTAGCTCCCACTTGTTTTTTCAAAACAGCTGATCAAAATATGCTTTGTCTATTCAAAAATTGAGTCATAAAGAAAAAACTCCACACAGGAAGACCAGAGCCCAGAATCGAACCCACAACCAATGCACTGTGGGGTGGCACTCTAATCAGTATCACGAGTCCGCATTTCAAATTCATTCATCCATCGTTTTTCCAATCCGCTCATTCCCATGAGGGTTGCGGGTGTGCTGGTGTCTATCCCAGCCATCATTGGGCAGTAGGCAAGGGACACCTTGAACCGGTTGCCAGCCAATCGCAGGGCATACACAAACAACCATTCACACTCACAATCACGCCTACAACATTTTAGAGTGATCAACCTACCAATGCATGTTTTTGGAATGTAGGAGGAAAGTAGAGTATCCGGAGAAAACCCACACAGGCACGGTGAGAATATGCAAACTCCACACAGGAAGGTCGGAGCCAAATGCTGCACCTCTGCACTGTGATGCCGACGTGTGAACCATGCGGCAACCATGCGGACACATTTCAAATAGTTTTGTGGAAATCATCGACGTCTTGTTCTCCGGGCCAAAGAGGAAAAGAACCGTCCGTGCTGTTATGGACGTAAAGTTCAAAAGCCAGCATCCGTGATGGTGTGCGGCTGTGTTAGTGCCAATGGCATGGGTAACTTATACATCTGTGAAAGCTCCATTAATGCTAAAAGGTGTGTTCAGATTTTGGAGAAACGTGCTGCCATTCAAGCGGCATCTAGTTCATGGATACCCCTGTTTATTTCAGCAAAACAATACCAAACAACAGCTTTTTTTAAATGTGTTGCAGCCATAAAATTCAACGTTAATGATTATTTACTAAAAATAATAAAGTTGATCAATTTGAACATTAAATATCTTGTCCTTGTTGTGTATTCCAATAAATATAGGTTGAACACGATTTGCAAATCATTGTATTCTGTTTTTAATTATGTTTACCACAACATCCCAATTTCTTTGGAATTTGGTTTGTAGTTGAGCGTTCATTCAATTGCTGCGATGTTTGGCAGTAGGTGCTTTGAAATCATCGTTAAAATTATTTGAGTTGTTGCCATGTGTTTGTTTATATACTACTCATGTGATGGTTGTTGCCATACATGACGGTTGTTGCTATGAAGTAGTATGGTGTGTAACAAGTTGTATAGCTGTTATATTGTTGTGTTGTCATTGGAGTTTATGGCCACGTCATCGTGCGTCATGTGATCCGTCAGGAAGGTTCAGAGAGCCGTTGTTTGTTCTGTTATTAGTTTATGTGCATAAAAATATTACTATTTACATTTTCTTTTTGTTTATACATAGAAAGTGTTTTCTGTCCATGTGGGGGGCGCCGTCACGCTGCTTGAAAAGCAGTTTTGCAACAAAACCTTGTTTTCTTGAACTTTTTTCTTGTGTTCTGTCCACGTGGAGCGCCTTCACACTGTCCAAAAAGTAGTTCTGCCACAAAACTTTGTCTTCTTCCTGTCATTTTTGCGTCCCCACCTGTGCACACGTGCCAGACATGATGTCACAGGAGTACCAGCTCCCTCCAACATCACGTGCTGCTGACTTGTCATTTGTTACACTTTTTAATTCAGGACAACACATTTTTAAATACAAAAATAAAAAATAGATTTATTGTGCCGTCTGCGGGATCGGCACATGCATCACATGTGTCTCTTCATGTGCAGCGCCAAGTGGTCGGAGCGCGAGACTGGAAAGGCCTTTGTCCGGTGTCCGGATTAGTACATTAGTGAATGAGTTTAGCTTTTTGTTATGGTCTCCAGGAAATGTTTTATTAGAAGGTCTGCATTTAGGTTACTAAAATGTAACTATGAAGTGCTTAGATTGTCTCTTTTTACTGTATGCGTCACAGTCCTATAAGCTCTGCTTTCTGTTTGACTTTCAGGTGATTCCTGTAGCCAGTGATGAACAGCTACTGCTGGTTGAGCTGGTTCGCTCGGTGAGTGCCATGCGCACTGAAACAGTCATGCACACAGTCAAAGAGGTTCTGAAGCAGCCACCAGCCATTGCAAAAGACAAGGTTTGTGTTTTAAGACTTTGTTGCAATTATTTCAGAGTTACACTTTGCTGGAATGTATGATGCAATTTTTCTCAACATGGTCATTCACGATATTGCTTGGGACCTTTTAGAAACACCTCTCTTTGGAGGTCTGCATGCTGCAGTTCTTCTATGCGTATGTCCAGAGGTGAGTTTGTTCCATATTAACATCAGTATATAGTGTATTTACAAAATATTGTCCATCAGTTGTAAATCTGCTGCCTTGCCAACTCAAACAGCATGCTTTCTCTTGGTCACAGGATCCCCGTATCTACTTTAGTTGATAGCTGGCCTTCTCTGCTGGCTCTGCTGAAGGACTCTGTGCAGTTAGGCTTGCCTGCCCCAGGACAGTTTTTGATACTTGGGTCGGTGTTTCTATCGTCACAATCGCTTCCTTACTTTTCTTTGTTGTTACATTCCCCTAAAAATGTTGGTTCGTGATAATTTACATCAGTTCATTTTGTAAGACTTAGTTATATACAGTATGTCAGTGTTTGTATGAACGAATTAGGTCGTTGAGATTTAACTTTGGTTCACTGTTTTAGATTTGGCATGATGAGATATGCCAGTGTTTGTTTTTTATTCTGCAGTGTTCTCAATGAGTTCATTTTGAAGAACCCTAATCTGGAAAGTAAGAAGGACCAGCGAGAGCTCCAGGTTAGAACTTTGGTTGCCTACATTTAGCTTTATTTCTTTTAATGTTATTTTAACATATCGTTGCTGCCGGGCAGAATCCTCGTGTCTTGAAAACCTTCCCTTTTCAGGAAATCAATAAAATGGCATGTTTGTGGAGCCATTAACATTAAATCGTCAAAGAGAACAACTCCTCTTCAGCAATTTAAATTGGTCAATTTTTAAGAGTGACAGACCCACGTGGGGCGTGACCAATCATATCGATTGGTGAAAAAATATCAAAGTGACCAAACCTGGATAGAAGAGGTTTCAGCCCAACTGACGATAACTTTCTTGATTTAATCATTTTTCATGTGCTGTTTTTTGTTTGTGTTTGTTTATGATTTTGATGGTGTTCAGGATGTGACACATAAAGTAGTCGAGGCCATTGGAACGATTGCAGGTTCCTCTCTGGAGCAGACGACCTGGCTAAGGAGAAACCTGGAAGTGAAGGCCTCTCCTCAGATAGTGGTGAATGGAACGAACCTTGAAGCAGATGTTGAAGGTTGGCCTCTTATACTTACAGGATGAAGCAGTCAGCCATTGTTCTTATAACATTTGGAGTGTTCTGTAGTGTGCAATCTAGTTCAAGCAACTTGCAAATAGCCTGGAAAAAAAGAGTACCGGTAGTTGTAAAGGACCTCAATGTCCATGCAAAATACTGACTTGCTCAGGTGAAGCTTTGAATAAATTACAATTTCTTCCTGCACATGTGGTCGTTAGCACCAGCTAATATTTTATGTCTGTGTTTTCTAGATTTAATGCTCACAGTTATGGAGGCCTCCAGCTTTACCCCATCTGTCTACAGCGTTCATGCCCTCACGCTGCTGGCAGAGGTAAAGTGCGCGCGCACGTGTGTGTGTGCGTGTTTGTGCATGTGTGTGCCTGTGTGTGTGTGTGTGTGTGTGTGTGTGTGTGATTCACTTCAATCCTCGTGACGCTACTGATGTTGACCATCAACATTTAGTGATCTTTCTCTGCAGTGGTCTAAAGCTTTTTTTTTGTCTCTCTCTATCTGCACTTTGATCTGGTAAATCCAGGAGTAATTTAATTCACCGCATTATACAATATTTTGTCGTATTTAATGCAGTGGTTCTCAAACTTTCTTACAGCAAGCAAGTGCTCCTGAAAAAGCACTCCCAGTATAACCACTCATGGCCAACACTAAAATATAGTGGCATTGTTCATTTCATGAAAACCAAGACAGGGGAGAAAAATAAAACGCAAACAGTAATCACAAGACAGTATTCCAAAATAAATACATATGCCATTAATGCAGATAGACAAGATCAACTAAACAAAAAAGGAAAAATATTACATTTTAGTTCAATACCTAATGTAAAGCGGCATGATGGTTGACTTGTTTAGCATGTCAATCTCACAGTGCAGAGGTCGCGTGTTCAAATCCGGCCTTCCTGTCAGTTTGCAAGCTCTCCCCGTGGCTGCATGGGTTTTCTCTGGGTACTCTAGTTTCCTCCCACATTTCATAATCGTGCATGTCAGGTTTATTGAATACCGGTATTCTAAATTGTCCCTCGGTGTAATTGTGAGTGCAAATGGTTGTTTGTCTATGTGTGCCCTACAATTGGCTGGCAACCAGTTCAGTGTGTACACTGTCTGCTGCTGGAAGACAGCGGATTAGAAAATGTATGGTTGAATGGAGGTAATGAAGTAATTTCATTTGGGTTTTAGGCCAGTGCCCCTTCCATGCTCAATTGAGAGGTGTGTACATTAAAATAAAAGCAGTGCATACTTAATGAATGTTTGATTTTGACTTTATAAAGGCAGTGTGGGCAGCTTCAGTAACTGTGGAGGCCCATGGGCCATACTTGACCGAACAAATATCAGACATCCTTACAGTTGATAAACCGCTGCCACCCTATTTTAATTTTGTCCTATTTATTGTAAGAAACCAATGTCTTCCCAAGCTGACACTGGAGAGGTGGGCCACATCAATAATTGTTAAGAGGTCTAAAAATCGAACCTCTTTGGTGCTCTGAAGAGAGCCTGACAAATGACAAACCTCATCCTTTAGGCTATACAAGCAAGCAAGTCAATGCAGCAGGTTCAGCTTTCTCATCCCGGTGTTTTCCACTGCTGTTTCTACTTAAGTTAATGTATTCTTTGCACTTCACTATGTCGCCATCATGCTGCAGTGCAATTTGTCATAGTGTTGGCTGCCACTGCAATGTTGACAGTCTCTGCACTGATTTGAATCAGCTGAAGGTGGTCAAATCATATTGAGAAAGATTGTCCCTCAGTGCTGCAGTGTTCCCAATATTTACGCAGTCTAAGACTGACAGGAATTCATCGGCAGGTGCTGGCCCACTTGTTGGACATGGTGTTCTACAGTGATGAGAAGGAGCGGGTAATACCAATGCTGGTCAATATCATGCACTATGTAGTTCCCTACTTGCGCAACCACAGGTAAGTACGTACAAGCCTATTTGTTTGGTTCTGATTTTCGAGGACTTGGAACTGATTTCGTGAAAAGTGGCAACATCATTTTCTGGTAACTGATTTGGCAAAATGTGAAACTGTTATACATCATGAATGATTGGTGTTTCACTGAATAAAAACACAGTAGAGAAAAAAACAATGCCAAAGCAAATGATAATGTCTGCATGATATGTATATAAAAGTGAAATGTATTGCTCCTCCTATTAGCACTCACAATGCTCCCAGCTACCGGGCCTGCATCCAGCTGTTGAGCAGTCTAAGTGGATACCAGTACACACGCCGGGCCTGGAAAAAGGAAGCCTTTGACCTCTTTATGGACCACACTTTCTTCCAGATGGACTCATCCTGTGTCAGCCAGTGAGTAGGAGAATCAGCCAACTAGAACCGAGATGAGTTTTTTCTTCTAGGTTTGTGTTTCTGCCTCAGATTGAGGCCAGCATATTTCACCAAAAAAAACGGGAGTCTGAAAGAGAACAGTTTTTATATACCGGTACTCTTGTAATTCACATTCACCTGGTTCATTATTTTCAATAAAATGAATGAATGTTCAGTTTTGATATTTCAAAAGCTTGCAGTTTTGCTACTTTGGCTCTAATGATAATGGCTATTTGGTCTACGTCCAGTATTCAAAAAGTAACATGGACCAGAGACTTAAGTGAAGTGAAATACAAAGAGAGACACATTTGTTGATTTGTTAGTCAATCTTATCTTTGTGACTATGTGTCTTAAATGTCTTTTTTTTTCAGCTGGAGGGCAATCATTGACCATTTGATGACTCATGACAAGACCACATTCAGAGATCTTATGAGTATGCTTTGTTTTGTTACTTGTCATGATCATTATAGGAAATGCACTGATCATTTCTAATTTCCTAACTGGCATTCACACACCCTTGGATGTTTTCCATTAGTTAGTTCCATTAGACACCATAAGCAAAACGTGCACGAGTATATACAGTAACTGTTGCCATTTTGATCTGCAAACTTTGCAGATTGGAACCGTCCACTCTGTTTTTGTGTCGGCTATATTTATCGATAACCTACAAAAATATCTTTATGTTTCATCATGCTTGTTCCTGATGATACGAATAGGTTTTTGGCCAAACCCTTTTGTGTTGGTTAATAAATGAAGGAGAACTTTTAATCATTGACTTTATTATTTTAAATGGAATACCGCGTCTGTCTCTGCGTCCTCCTCCAGCCCGTGTGGCTGTAGCCCAGAGCAGCTCCTTGAGTCTGTTCACTAACAGAGATGCTGAGCTGGAACAGAGGGCCATGTTGCTCAAGCGCCTGGCCTTTACAATCTACAGTAGTGAAGTGGACCAATACCAAAAATACCTCCCTGACATACAAGGTAATGGAGAGCTTAAGGCAACTACCGATTGTGTCAGCTGTTCACTTGTGTACTGTTTTAAGATGCATATTTCACGATGCGTTCTCTCAGAGCGTCTGGTGGAGAGCCTGCGTCTTCCTCAGGTGCCCATCCTCCATGCTCAGGTGTTCCTCTTCTTCAGGGTGCTGTTGCTGCGCATGTCGCCTCAGCACCTCACCTCATTATGGCCCACTATGATCACCGAACTGGTGAGCTCTCAATACTATCTCGAAAGATTGGGTTTTTCGATGATTGTTGTCTATTGTCCATTTTCTAACCTCGAAATCTGTCTCTTTTTAGGTGCAGGTGTTTCTGTTGATGGAACAAGAACTGACAGCAGATGAGGACATATCAAGGTACATTTTTGAGACTTACACTGTCAGGTTAACTCTGAATATAGTGGAACCTCAGTTCATGAACTTGATTTGTTTCGAGGCTCTGTTGACCAGTCAAAGCAATTTTTATTATTCAAATTGAATGGGAATAGATTTCAGTTTGGTCCAACCCGAGAACCACGTTATAGACGCTCGACCTGAAGCTTCGTTTGTGAGCCGAAGCAGTAGTTATCCAAAAATGTATAAACAGATTTGTTCGTGAACCGAGGTCCCACAGTAACAACATACCTTTGCTAACCATAATGACCAATCCTGTCTCTGGCCCTCCCCAGGACATCTGGGCCATCTGTGGCCGGTTTGGAAACCACCTATTCTGGAGGGAATGGCTTTTCAACGTCCTACAACAGCCAACGCTGGCTCAACCTCTATCTGTCAGCTTGCAAGCTGCTGGACTTGGCCTTGGCCCTGCCACCTGAAACTCTTCCTCAGTTCCAAATGTCAGTACTTTGTTGGTCTATTCTCTCATTACTTTTAAAGACTTTGAGTGGAGAAAAAAAATCACAACTGGCCTTCATTATGGGAATTGACCAGATGTCCTTAAATTTATTTTAACTCATTCACTCCCAAAGACGTTTTTAGACGTCTTTTCAGACTTGGTCTAGAATTGGCTGTTACTGAATGAGTTAAATGGAAGAAGTGAATAATATTGAAATAGAAAATTAAATAATGAACAGGTTATTACATGGCCAGTTTGAAACGGCACATTTATTAAAAACACTTAATGGCAACAGCGCTATTGTATTGTATTGTATTTAAGGCACCATTGTGATTCAACAATCAGTGTTTCAGTCTGTTGCTGGCTTTCTTGATCCCAGGTACCGATGGGCATTCATCCCTGAAGCCTCAGACGATTCTGGAATGGAGGTGAGGCGGCAAGGGACTCACCAGCGAGAGTTTAAACCCTACGTGGTCCGACTAGCCAAGCTGCTGAGGAAACGAGCTAAGGTAAAGCACCAATTTTTACACATTTTATTGAATGAGTGTCATGTGAAATTTGTTTCTTTGTTATTCAGCAATTGTCCACCGCTGCAGGAACACATTTTCATCTTAAGTATTACCGATGCCCGAAATCTGCATTTGAGTACTTGTACAGTACTTTGTTTCCAGCATAACATAACTATACTGTATATAATTACATATTATAATTAATTCTGACCATTTTTGTGGAGCAATGTGGCAAGCAGAATATTTCAATTGTTGATACTGGATTTTATTTATTTATTTATTTTAACTCGCCATTTTAAAGTGGACTGCGGTTGAGAAAATGATCATCTGTTGTCGAGCATGAGCATTCTGCCACTCTCAGGAAACATGTTTAATATTGCTAGAGTTCTACGCTGCACTCAGTGCTCTTGTGGATGTCTCCTCCACAGAAAAATCCTGAAGATGACTGCTCCACTCGAACCCTTTCCTGGGAGCCGGGTCACCTGATGCTAACCCTCTATATAATCCGCAGCATGGAGCAGCTGCTTCCTTTCTTCAACCTGCTCAGTCAGGTGTTTAACAGCAAAGCCAGCAGCCGCTTAGGTCCTGCTTGCGCCCATAACCGTGCAGCTGGATTGTACTTTTGTCAAAAGGAGGGCCACAAACTGGAGAGCCAGAAAGTGTTCTGGAGTCGCGCTCGACAAAACATTGAAGAAATGGTCGAAAAGGATTTTCTGGAAGGTCTAATCAAGACGTGAAAACACAGGGGATTTACACATTCTGATCAGCACTCGGAAAAACCTCAACTTGGATGGCAGCAACACAGGAATACAATTGAGGGAAAATAATTTGTAATTTTTTTGTTGGTATTTATTATTTTACATTTCAAAAGCTATTTGATTTTAATTATTTGTACAAAGAGAGAAGCCTTGATGGCTGATTTTTAATATTTCATGTTAGTCCTTTGGGACCAAGAAAAGCTGTGCCATTCCATATCGACATGAGTTAATAAAGACTTCTAAAAGGACCGGCTCACATTCGACTGTGCTGTTCATAGCTAATGCTCGACTGACTTGCAGCCTTTTAATGGCAATGGAAATCAGCAGTAAGTGGGTTTAAACCTTAATTTGCCCTCTAAATCAGGGATGCCCAACCATTTATGACCAAAGATTTATTTTTAAGCAACCAACCTCTCATGAGCGAGATTATTTATTTTATTTTTTTGGGTGAACTAAAAATTTCAGAGCTGCTGGCTCAGCGCGGCAACTTATTTGAAGGAATTACAATTTGAGAAATGTACAAAAGTGACCAACTAATACAAAATATATCATAATGATATTTTCTCGCTCGCTCCGCCTAAACCTCCCACGTTTGATTTTGGAGCACCGCGATCTCCTTCATGCAGTAATTCTGGTAAACGGCATTGTGATATTGATACACGTCAGGCTTATATCAGCTTTGCAGATCAAGCATGTTTTAGATTAATCGTACTTTATAAAGTAATATCCATTTTCAATGCCGTTTATCATGAAGAGGGAATTGCTGGAGCCTATTCCAGCTGACCTTGGGCGAAATGTGGAACAATCCCTGAACTCGTCGCCAATCAGTCACAGTGGACATGTAGAGACGAACAACTATACACACACACATTCACACCGTCACCGAGTCAGAACCAACAACATGCTGTTTGTACACAATTCCACAGTGGGTGCACCACTGCACCATCAGCGACTACAGTGATATCAAAGTTTGCTTTCAACAGGACATCTTGGATAGAATCCTGTTGAATTAGCTTATCATTAAGTACATGTACCCAATTAAAATAAATCCAACACAAATGTGGAAGCAAAAGGTCTGCCGTTGCAAAAATGCTGAGTGAGGTGTCGCTCGATTTCAGCGACTGTATACAAGATCAAGGACAACAATTCGAAACACCTCTCAGCTTGATGCAGTATAGTTCTACACCAGTGAACACAACACTACTTAACTGACAATGTAAAACTGCACATAAGTTTCTGTGCTTCAGCATGTAACTATCTGATTTTTTTTTATTTTTGCTAGAATCCATAAAGCCTGCTAAAGTGGTGTTTTTGATGTTTTGTTTTGGTTTGTTTTTTTCCCCCAAATTACTGTTAGAAACCACCACACACGGATTTACAGTATTTACCAATTTTTTATTTGTATAGATGACACACGTAGTGGAAGTTTTGACTGAAACTGTAAACCCAAAATGCAAGTGTGTATGTGACACCATCAATGAATCATGGGGTATAAATGAACTCTTGTGAATTTAGTATACGGTACTCCCACCATCACACCATATAAGATAAGATATCCTTTATTTGTCCCACACTGGGGAAATTTACAGCCTCCAGCAGCAAGAATGTAGGTAGAAAGAAGACAGAAAAAAAACCAACAACAAACACCGTTCAATTAAGTGCAATATAAACACAAAATGGATAAATCGCAGTGCTATTTACAATTGTCTTTCACATCATTTAATTGTTATTATTATTGTTGTTATTTTCTTTTATTTATTTATTTTGTTTTGTATGTACTAACAATGACTTCTACTTGTGCCCATAACCGTGCAGCTGGATTGGTAGTCACTGTCGCTGATGGTGTAGTGGTACCCTCGCCTGACTTGCGTATGGGCAGCATGTGATCAGTTCATGTGATCAGTGACGATGTGGGTTTGAATGGTTGTTTCTTTTCTATACTATATGTGCGCTGCGACTTACTGGCGACCAATTTAGGGTGCAGTCTGCATGAAGTCAGTTGAGATGGCCTCTAGCCCCCCTGTGCGACACTGTTCATCATACGCGGTGGTGAAAATGGATACAAGTGGATGGTACTTAGAATTGAAAGACATGAGTGATTTATCCAGCCAGATGCACCAGTGGCCTTTGGGGCAACTTCGCATATTGACGGCCACATAGCATAATTGCCCTGGTCCTTATTTGGCCAGGATATGTGCATAACTTCACGCTCCTTCAATTGCTACATCATGCTGCCTTTCTTCCTGTGTCCTTGGCCAATCACAACACTTATAAGAATGCAAAAACACCAATCTGCCTTGCCTTAAGTCATCTTGTTGACTTGGGCAGTTTGATGCCACGAACAGAATTGCAGAAAACATGAGACAGGGGGCTCGGCTGTCCACAAGTGCAGCATTAGCTCTTTTGATTCATTTTCATCTGCTAAGAGTTCATGTTTCATAAATTTTCCAGACACTAAACATAATTTAGTCAATTAAAAGGAATATTAACTATGTATTTAAACCACCTTTTTTCTACCAGCAAGTAGCTAATAAAGACTAGAGAACACTGCTGGTGTTTCTTAAAGGGATAATCCGGCCCGGATGGCTATTTTTCATTTTTTTTGTGTGTGTGTATTTTAATCAAGAAAATTACATTACTGTACTTTGCATTTTGAATTTCCTAATTTAGAGAAATCAGTAAATACGTAATTACTCTCAAAACGCCCCTTTTTAGTCAGCCCCCCCCCCCCATCCCATGTCATGGTGGGGGTCAGTGGAGGAACTAGACAAAATTTGTCCATTCAATATCTTTGTACATAATGTCCGAAAATGGCAATCGATCTGCACCAAAATTTACGTGGGCAGACATACGTGTACTCATTTCAAACTCTGAAAATATCATGATTTAACTCTTCATGGCTCCTTTATAAGCGAATGACAAACGCAGCTCCCATGCGGTTTCTCATATGCCATTCTTGCTATTTTGGGAAGTGCCCAACATGCACGGCGCTACACTGCGGCTAAGGGGGTGCTATAGCCCTGCCAGAAGATGTCTAGCCCCCGTTCAACTCCCTCAACTTTCTTTGTTTATTTAATCATCCATCCATCTTTTTAAGTTTTATGACATTACGTTCTAAAACGTTACAAAGTTCACACGTTGCCTTTCTGTTCCAATCCAATCAATTCCTGTTCCCGTGTTTGTGCTGCCACTGTTAGTGTGTTTGTGAGGGCAGGGAGGGTGAGTCTTTCAGTCACATACATTTGGTTTAGTTAGTACACTTTCGAACGTATTTTAAATTTGTAGGGGGCACTACTGAGACATTTGTTTAAATTGCTCACAAAATAAAATAATTACTTTATTTAGTATTAATTTTGTCAGGCTTCATGTGTGTGCTAAGTTATTTTTTGGGGGGGCGAACAGCACATTCATTGCCAACCACGGCAACAACGTTTCACGAAAACTTACAAACTTCATGTTTTATAATGAAGGGCTAACCACTCGAATAAACATGTACTGGTTCTGCTTAACACGCGAAGAGAAGAACATTAAAGAATAAAATGTATTTCCTGTAGTCAGTAAGTGGTGCACCCACCATGATGAAAAATATGTTTGTAAATGTTGTCAGGCCTGGACGATCATCAAATGTGTGAAATTTTGAGAAGATAGGATTGTCTCGCGGTGGCCCGGTGGTCGACTGGTTTGTGCGTCGGCCTCACAGTATAGAGTGTGGAGTTTGCATGTTCTCCCCATTCCTGTGTGGGTTTTATCCGGGTACTCTGGTTTTCTACCACATTCCCAAAACATGTATGGCAGGTTAAGAGAAGACTCTAAATTGTCCCTTAGGTGTGAGCGTGAGCGTGGATGGTTGTTCGTCTGTCTGTGCCCTGCGATTGGCTGGCAACCGATTCAGGGTGTCCCCCACCTACTGCCCGAAGACAGCTGGTATAGGCTCCAGCACCCCCCGCGACTCCTGTGAGGATGAGTGGATTGGAAGATGAATGAATGGAATACGCTGTTGAGGAATGGGAGCTGTCAATTTGCTCTTGGCCCTTCCTTGGTTACAGGTTCTTTTATCTCTCTATAAGGTGGAAGAAGACCCAACACCACGTAGTCTTTTCTTCAGTTTATCGCAACGCAACACGAATCGATTCGGGCTCCTGTGAGTCTCAGATTTCATCAGGAAGCCCCGAAGAAACACATTCATGAGATTATATAGAGACAATATGATAATGAGGGGCGGGGAGGTACGCCTCTCATGCAAATCCCGAAACAAAGAAAGTAACATGTCATCTGACCCGGTGTGGCCGGAGGAAGCCAGGAGCGGTGAGGTGAGACCAGACCACCACTACCCCCCATTTGGTGCGATGGCAGGAACAAAGATACCGGAGATAACAGCTCCTCTAAAACATGTCCCGCGGAGGGGGGCCCCAGAAGTGGTGGGGGCCGAGGGCACTAAAGTTGATTGTAATAACATTGAGCAGGAAATACCTTCAACCGCATTTGTACATTGTTTCTTTCAGTGTCTGAACAAACAGGAAGGAACAACACCATAACCAAGTAAAAAGCAGAAATAAGGAAGACCAAGCAAAGTTCGATCTTGGTATGATGACAAAGTATAGACCACTGCTGCTGGTCACAGATCTTGAGATTAGGGTTCCTCTTTGAGGGCACTTGAGAGCCTTCAGGGACTTTTATGAGGAAGTGGAGGCAATAAAACCCTTGGGGGGCTGTTAATTAACCAAAGGGAAATGGGCTCTAAACTTCACAGTACACTCTTTGTTTTAACTACTTCAGCAGATTCTCAGGAGAGAGACTAGTGTCAATAGTTCTCATACCAAGATGAAATTCAACAATGTTCTACTACTACTTCTAGCGGAATAATTCTTTAACAACGCCATATAATGTTATTATCAATAATACGGAAGTTGTGATCCCACCTACGGTGTTAGCATCATTGCTACTGGTACTTGCAAAAGAAGACACGATTGATTGCTCACTTTCTTCCGGTGACTGCTGGCTTGTTTTTAGTGACTAAACCGCTAATGTGAGCTGACATTTAATGTCAGTAAAATCACTTTTATATTTTCACAAGCTGAATTAGACGTGAGTAGAGATGTGACTATTCGTCATCCCTTGTCGTTTTCAGACAACAGAATGTGCCAGAAGAAGCCAGGAAACAATATTACAATGGTTGCCTCCTCTCAATGACGTTAACAGGCTCAGGTGAAAATATACCTGACGACGCGGATAAAAAATGGGCATCATTAAGATGTGCTGAATGTTGTAATAAAAATGCATTAAATCACAGTTGAGTTTTTCCAGGAGGTGCATTTTAGTGCTGACGTCATTTTTACAATGACCTGTTATACATGTGGCGGTTGTTCAAGTATCTCTTTAAGGTTGTGAAAGGAACTCTGTTTATGTTTAAACAAGAAGAATGCATTTGGTTAATGTGGTCACATTTGGGAGAGTAAAACCATTTTGGTTATGTTTGCATCTATTTACAAGAAAAAAAACAATATCCATGTCATGGCACGTTCTGGCGAAGTTACTTTTATTTATTAAACAATTAATTTATTTTTCTTTTCGCTCACTTGTTCATGCATCTGGTTGTGTGGTGTTTTGTTACCATGTCAATAAAAATGTGTTTTCTAACAATTGTGTTTTGAAATATGATTTAGGCAATTATGACATGTGGCCGACGATGCATGATAGGATTTTGCATAATTGCATTATTAACTACACAGCATGAATCTAAATATCCAGGAGCTGTAAAAGTACCCGCCAAAGTGTTCGAGCACAGTTGCATGCACAATATCAGCACCACGGACAGCGATTAAAGCTTCATGATGGTGAGCAGTGCGTCAAGGCTCAAGGGATGTCCGCTGTCACCTTCATGTGACCAGCATCAAGCCATGGATGTCAACTAGCTTCTTTAACCCTTCGCGTCATTTTTGTCCTCGTAAGCATCAGTTCTCGCGATGGCAGAAAGAGACACCGGCAGTTTGGGCAGTGGCACTACATTGTCACATGACACGGCGAAAGGGCGGGGCGTGGCGATAAATGCAAAAATAAATAAATAATAAGACCGAAGAGGACGCCAAAACGAAGAGGGAGAGAGAGAGACACACACACACACACACACATGAAAGCGAGAAAGGGAGAGAGAGAGAGGGAGGGAGGGAGAGCTTAACATTCGGTGTTTGAAACGTGCTTCGACGGGGGTTGTGGGCGGCGGAGAGGAGGTCGAGGGACAGAGGTAGCGTCCAGTGGAGGAGGAAGAAGAAAAGCGTTTCTTCGGATGTGGGGTGCTGCCAGCTTGGACCGAATGCTCCACTGCTCAGACAAGGACTGTCAGAGAGGCTGCAAGGATTAAGCAGGAGGCCACAGGCTGGAAGACTGAGCGGAGGGGGACGCTTTAAGAGCATCATCCGAAGAGAAGCATTTTTCTCACAGGCTGAAAAAGAACACGGGAATAAAAGAGTGAAGGTGATCGTTTCATTGAAATATCCACACTTTTTAAGGTGGTCTTTCATAGCGTCCTGGAAGATTTTTTTTTTTGCCGACAAAAGACGCATGATTGGACCGATCCGTCACTACCACCATTGTTATGTAATAGAATTTGAATCAGAGCGCAGCAGCTGGGATCACTGAGGCTGCTCTTCATTTTTAAGTGGTGGTGGGTGGGTCGGACCACTCGATCGCTGAGGGTGGACTCCACTGAGAGGAGAAAATGTCGGGTCAGACGCTTACGGACCGCATCGCCGCGGCCCAGTACAGCTTGACTGGATCGGAAGTATCCCGAGCTGTGTGTAAATCCACCACACATGAACAAACAGCCCCAAAGAAAAAACACCTGGAATGTGAGTAGGCTAATCTTATCAAATCTATCTATCTATCTATCTATCTATCTATCTATCTATCTATCTATCTATCTATCTATCTATCTATCTATCTATCTATCTATCTATCTATCTATCTATCTATCTATCTATCTATCTATCTATCTATCTATCTATCTATCTATCTATCTATCTATCTATCTATCTATCTATCTATCTATCTATCTATCTATCTATCTATCTATCTATCACTGATCATGTTCTTTAGGCCATGCACCAAAGTCACGGTGGTTGCCTCCCCCATGCAGTCAGCCAGCTGTCTGTCATCATCACGTTGATGTATTCAACAATTTCCAAATTCCAAACTCGAGCTGTCTTTCTCTTAAATTAAAATTGAGTAGCCAACAAGCAGATGTCTTGACATGAGCAAGAATCTATGGACAAACTGTGCACAACATAGTGTCAATGCTGCTGATGACATGTTGCTTTGGTTAATACATCATTGAAAAGTGGTGTTGCTAACCTATATGAACATAGGCCTCTCCCTGAATTGTTGTCACTGTTTGTCTTGCTTGAAGGCACATATGCTAACCTTGGAATAACATTTTGGGGGCTTTTTTTAAAGCTACACCCAATGACGTACACACACCTATCCATCTTTTACATTCACATAAACATTTACAGTATTAGATATTTAGTCTTCAATTACCGGTAACCTAAACGGAATGTTTTGGAATGGGGGAGGAAGTCAGAGTTGGAGAAAATCTAGAACCTTTTCACCTTTTCACAACTGAAGCGTTTACCACAACCACACCATGCTGCTGGAGTGTGGTCCCAACCCTGATAAATTAGGAGTTATGTCGTAATACCTCTATACTCACAGTACAACTCCAGTCATCCAATTATCCCACAAAACACAAAACACATCACTCAGATTACATGATTAACTAATATGATGTATACAGTAAGACTAGACTTCATTGATCTACTTTGTATATAAAAGTGTCGCCTTGTGAGGTTGCACTGAAGTAAACTGTTTCACCCAATTTTGAGTCTGGGAAATTCAGGAGACACACACTGTGAAACTCGAATCATTACAGAAAAAACATTCTCTTAATCAATGTGTCAACTCAGAATACACATCCGAATAATGAACAGCTTTGACTTGCCAAAACTTTGCCCTATAGCAATTTGTTGATGTGGCTTCCACCCAAAAAGTACATGCAGTACCTTATAACCTCTTTTGTGACAAAACATGCTGCAGTTATTTAGGAAGACCTGATATACACCCAACTAACAAAAAGTAAGGCTTTTTTCCCCGTTTTTGCTACAGATTGAAAACATTTGGACAAACAATGAAGGTAAGAAAAGTGCATTGAAACCAAGCTTTATACACCACAATATATCGTAGCAATCCTAGGAGATACCGGGGTCATGTGGTAAGGAAAGGGTGGGCCTCACTTTCATGTAAGCTATTAATAATAACGATTTCATAAAATTATTTTTCATTTTAATTCTCTCGTGTGTGCTTTCAATAATGACTTCATAAAATTATCTAATATTTTAATTCTCTAGCATGTGCTCTCTATTGATTTTCTTTTTTAATGTAATAGTGTCCATGATTTCCGTATTTCGACAGGTAGCAGCCCAGCCTCACCTGACCTTGCAGAGTCTTTCAGAAAAAGGCCTAACGTGACACATTGCATCACAATTAGATTGAAGTCTGGAATTCGACTGTGTCATCCAAAACCTTCACTTTGGTTTGTTTGAAACCCTCAGAGGTTGGACTTGCTTTTTGACTGGGTCATTTTTTATGGGTCATTTTCCTGCTGCATAGTGCTTTCCTTGAGCTTCAGGGCATGAAACGATGGTCTGACATTGGTATGCAGGATTTTCTGGTGAACAGCAGAATGGTTTGTGCCAGTAGATGCAGCAAGTTGTCCAGGTCCTGAAGTAGCATTTGAGAGCATCACAATGCCACCACCATGTATTTCGGTAGGCAATATTGTGTTTTTATCAAATGCTGTGCTCTTTTATGTAAAATGAAACTGGCTGTACAACATTCAAATAGTTAAAGTTTTGTCGTATCAGTCTGTTTCCCCCCCAAAAAAAGTTTTAGGGATCCGATGGACCTTTTTGTTCTTTTTTTTTTTTTAACTCAAAATTCTCTCATGGAGGCCATTTTTGCACTGTGTCCTTCTTATGGTTCAGTGCTCAGTAAGGCCTGCAGTTTTGTATGCCATTCAGAGTTCTTCTGTGACCTCTTGGACAGGTTTTAATTGCATTCTTGCAGTAATTTTGATTGGCCGATAGCTCCTTGAAAGCCTTACCACTCTTTACAGTTTTTTTTTTCGTTTATGGATTACAGCTCTGACCTTGGATTGCTGGAGTCCCCAAGCCTTGGAAATGGCTTTGTAACCTTTTCCAGACTGAAATATTTTGGTTGGGCATGATGTTTTTCTTTGATTAGCCTACTTCACTTTGTTTGACAGATGCTGTTTAAGTGCTTTCTTGATTAATTGGGCAGCACCAAGGCCTGGGTGTGGGCAGAGAAACTCAACTCAGCTGTCCAAAAACTGTGGTTAAGCTTAGTTAACACATAATTTTACAAAGGGGGCAATGACTTTTTCACACTGGGACAGGTAGCTTAAACATTTCAGTGTGATGAATATGTAAAGAAACCAGGAAGCAGTTTTTTTTTGTAAGACACTGTATTTGATTCCTGGATTCATAAGGCCGCTAGGTGGAAGGTGATTATTACATCTGCCTCTCATGGGTTCATATCTGGGCTCCGGCCTTCCTGTGTAGGGTCTGCACGTTCTCCCCATGACTGTGTGCATTTTCTGCAGGTATTCTGGTTTCCTCCGACATTCCAAAAAAATGCATGGTAGGTTCATTCAAGACCCAAAATTCTCATTCGGTGTTAATGGTTGTTTGGAGACCTGTTTACTTCAAGGTCAAACACAGCTGGGATAGGCCCCAGATCATCTGTGTAAAAAAATGATGATGCTAATGGTTGCATGGATTCATCAATTGGTAGTTAAACAAAGAAAAATCCTTTTTAACTTGTGTTTCAGTAAAGGGCATGATGAAAGATGCATTGGCTTTGTTTTGGAGAA
This sequence comes from Hippocampus zosterae, assembly GCF_025434085.1. Lineage (NCBI taxonomy): Eukaryota > Metazoa > Chordata > Actinopteri > Syngnathiformes > Syngnathidae > Hippocampus > Hippocampus zosterae. The sequence continues at coordinate 20,280,044 of NC_067455.1, read as the reverse complement.
CAACCATTGTGTCATTACTGATTCTTGTTCAATTCTACCCACCTTGACAAATACACAGTCAAGGATTCTGAAATATATCTGTATTATTAATGTTATTTGCCTAACATCAGCATTCATCTTCACTGTCCTCTCTAATTTGGGACCCACCTCAACAAAACATGTTCAGTTTCCTATACGAGGATTCATCCACAATTTATTAAAATTATTTTCTTAGATGTGGATTAAAATACCGGTAGTCTCAGACTCATCTTGAGTTAAATAATCTCCTGTTTTGAAGAAAGACAAGAGCTAATCCAGTTGTAAATACAAGATTTAAGATTGGCCAGGGGAAGGTTTAAATTCAGTGTAAAGGCTGAATGAGTCATTTTGTATTGATAGATGTCATGTTCCCATTAAGTGTCACTCAACAGGAGCTGCCGAACTGTCCAGATGATCATCATCTGGGAGACCTTCCAAGGGTTGTTGGCTTTCAATTATCCCCATCCAAAACTCACCCAGTTCATCTGATATCTGTTATCTGGTCTAACTGGGGGTCCCGCCTGTCTAGAAGCACTCCTTTCGAGTAACTTTGCTGTATGGTTTTCTTTAACTGTTTTTCCGCAGCATCTTTTACAAGCCACTATATGAATGTGTGCCTCATATGAGAAAACATGCGTTTCATAGTGAATGACAAGAAAAGTCAAGATGACATAAAATTCAGTCCTACCTGAAATCGTTCTGTTGCTATGTCTTCATTTGAATTATTTTCGTTCATAATCGCATGCATTTCGTCTTTTTCCATTTCTATCTTCAGGTGCGGGGTACTTTGCAATGATTTCTCTCAAAAGCATCTTCTCACTTTCACAAACGTTTTTGGAACACTTTTTTTCGTTTCTCCATGCTCGATCATTGGTGTAACTCCTGTTCCACACACACACACACACACACCCTCGCACATTCACAGCGACAGCAAAAATTTCTAATAGAAATATTCCACCCCAGGTTTTCAGAGCACCCTCAGGTTTGTTCCGTCTGATTATCTCTGTGTGAGACTGAAGTCTGCAACTAGTAAATCACAAGTTAAATAGCATCTCAGATTGCAATTTTATTGGTCTGGATTAAATTAAATACGGCTAGTCTCGTTCTGGATTTAGTTAAAGTTTGTACGGGAACCAGGGCCTTACTGGTTTCCAGTTCGGTCTATTGTTATTGAGTATAGCTCTCTGATTCTCCATAAAACTCTTGATTATATAATTGTGACTTCATTTTTGCTGCAATGACACCCTTCATCACCAGTAGCAGACCGAAAAGTCAAGTTGCATTGAATGCACAATTAGATACTGTACAGGCAATTTGACACCTGTTTAGACTCGAGCACGCTGAGGGATAGGCCAACAGTCATTCTGTTCCAACCTTCTCTGCTGTTTGTGAGCTTCGCTGTCAGGTGATGCACCAACAGAAACAGTACGGACTGAGAGAGGGAGTGTCAAAGGGATAATTATTCACAACATCTTGCATACAAATTCTGTTCATTTCTATCATTCATTATTCATTCAAGTCTTATAGGGCTGTCAATGACAAATCTTTTCAGAATAAATTATCCTATTGATTATTAATCAATTGCTCATATAATCATCCCATTGGTAATTTTTATTTATTTATTTATTTATTTATTCTTTTTTGGCGGTGGTGGATATGTCTGACGGTGATCAGCACACTTCTACAAATAACACTTCAAGGGTACCTATGCTGGCCCATTTCAAGGTATTGATGCGGAAAGGGAGCCATATTGTGATCGTTGATAAGTCATCTTTGCGTATAGTCTTGTATTCGCGAAAACAGGGTGCCCGCAGTCCTCGTGGTTAACTTTAATGCAAGACTCCTTGGTAGGATGTATCGCCATTTATTTGACTGGGCCCTCCTTCCCTTGCACTGACCAGTGGCTATTGAGCTATTGAGTGGAATGCCAGACTGTTGTTGTCATACAATGTACTGATATTGTCATGTATAGTGCTGAGGGGTGGCGGCTCGGTGCTCGAGTGGTTAGCGCGTCAATCTCACAGTGCAGAGGTTGTGGGCTCTGGCCTCCCTTTGTGGAGTTTGCATGTTCTCCCCGTGTCTGTGCGGGTGTTCTCCGGGTATTCCTGCTTCCTCCCACATTCCAAAAACATGTATGGAAGGCTGATTGAACACTCTAAATGGTCCGTAGGTGTGATTGTGAGTGCAAATGTTTGTCTATGTGACCCCAGCGATTGGCTGGTGACCAGTTCAGGGTGCCCCCCGCCTACTGCCCGAACACAGCTGGGATAGGCTCCAGCATCTCCGCGACCCTTGTGAGGATAAAGCAGATTGGAAAATGGATGAATGGATGGCCATACTACTGTTGGCTGGCTACCAGTCCAGGGTGTATACCTCCTCTTAGCCAAAGTCACCTGGGATACTTTCCAGATCACCGTCACCAAAGTGGGGACAAGCGGTATCGAAGATGGATGGAATCTCATTGATCCTTTGTTGGATTTCTTTTTTTAGGTATTATAATCAGTGTATTGCACAATAATCAAATGTGGGTAAACACATCTCTACTTTTTACAGGCCATAATGATTAGACCTTTTGTGTCTTTTTTTTTCTTTTTAAATCACTTGGGTCTTATCATCATCTTCGAGCTATATATTTTTAGCTGTTTCTTTGGATTTCTTCTCTTCCACTCCATCATCATTACAGTGACCAAAGAAATGCGAGAAGAGGTTGGTCAGTGTCGAGTGCGCTTCCAACTGTTTCTCTGTACTGTCGAATACCGTGTGGGTGTTGACTATTCTCCCAACAGCGTGTCTCCAGATTAATGAGCTGAGAGCAGTGTCTCGCTGATATACACTACAACAGTTATCTCCTCTTGTAACTCCTCGCTCCTTCTCCTTGTGGTGACTTCTTCAGCCCATTTCAAAATATAGTCTGAAAGCTACTTTTGTAATTGTAAAGGTATTCAAACTACATTATTGATGTCGCTTCACCCTTAATGTGACACGGGTGAGCAATTCTGAATGCTCATGAACCTGTTCAGAGTGACTACAGTTGATAAACTTTGGCAAAGTTTTCCTTTTCATACAGTTAATTGTATTTGTTATACAGAAAAGGTTTTTCCACATCTGTATTTCATTCATGGTATTTTTTAGAGCAATGATTTTAATCATAGTCACAATGTGATGGTTCCTTCACCTGACTTGCAGGGTTACTTCACCTAAACATTCTGTGTTATGCAGTCATAAATACGGTAAGTGAATAAACAGTGCAGTACAGATCATCTATGATGCACAGTAAGTGAGCTGGAGGAATTAATTCACGCATGATTCATTCATTTTACAGAATACTGTCCCTGTAGTTCTGTGGGGGTGCGCCTCCAATAAGAAACTGAGGCAGGATAGCTGCATGTATACAATAGTGACGTTACATATCCCCATTCTTAAAATATGCATGTTGATTGTCTTTCTCAAGTTAATTTGAGATCATTATCGTCTGTGGGACAAAGGATCGCTGCTACTGTAGACGGTCAATTGGGGGTGTTTCTCAAGGCAAATGTGTCACGAAGCAAGGTGGTGGTGGACCCAAAAAGCAGGCAAGAGGGAGTAGCAGGGTGTATTTGAAGAAGTGTATTGATAAAACACAGAAAACTAAATCCTAAACAAACAAAGCCCAAAGTATTAAACAAAAACCATAACTGAAGCAAGGAACTATCGACAACAGAAACATGACCCGAACAAACATGATAGCAGCAAACAGCAACAAACAAACATGACAAGAGCCAACAGCAACAATGACTCGACCATGCGTGCTCGGGCTGGGAGTCCTTTTAAAGCCACTAATTACCGAACGACCAACAGGTGTGCCGCTGCAGGGAAAAGCCCCACAGTGCCACCTGTTGGTCACAAACCGAAACATGACAAAATGAGGTTAGATGTGCGCGAATGTTGCAGTTTAGAACTTATGGTATTCATCAACATGTCACTTCCTGGTTTGAGTACGGCATGTGTTTGAGAAACGCGGATTTGTGGTACTTTTACACATTCTAAATTTCAGTTGTACGATGATATATGTTGATAATCTGTTCTACGCACTCTTGACGCCCCAGTTTTCTTTCAGTCTTTGTTGGCTTATTCTGTTACGGGTTGTGGGTTGTTGTGGCTGCGGCAAAAGGTGGACCCAGGTTCAGAGATGCAGGGAGGCAAGGCAAGAGTGCAGCATATACTCAAACAAAATGCATTTATTTTCCCCAAATAAAATAAAGGCATGTGGAATCAAAAATACAGTAGCAACAAAGAACCAACAAGGACTTCACACACAAGTGACTACTTGTTTATTATAATCAGCCCTAGTCTAGATGTGGTGGTGGTTTTACTCTTGTGGCGTCCACCCACTTGGGGATCAAACCGGTGCCGTCACCCATGTCTCTACCTTGGGAGCCTAGAGAGCTCACTGCTGAGGTGTAAAAGCCTTGAACAAACCTGGGCCACCAGCTCAGTTGCCAGCACTCGATTTGAAGGCAGGGGAAGTGAGGTTTTGTAAATGTACAACCCCCGCAGCTCAAGCTGGTATGCATTACGTAGCCATACAGTCGATGTTGACCTTGCCATCTTTTCAACAAACAAGGTGTACTCTGCTCATTTACAACTCCCTATGACCAACATGAAATTGCCATGCAGCAATAACTTAACTCGTTCAAACCGAACTAGGAGTACACTCCGTTTGGTCTCAGTTGCTTCAAGCCATGATTTAAGAGTCAGTTGCACACAATTGACAGAATTCTTATTACATACTTACTTGATTAATTGTTTACTATGTACCCCATCCGTAGTCTAAGCATACAGTAGATGTTGACCATTCTATTCACCACAGCATAGGTTCAGATTCATTCTATCAGTTTTCTGCTAGGTAGAGTCAAGCTTGGTTGTGATGTGATCTTGAGCCATCCCTATTTTATGATCTCAGGATTTCTTTATTGAGTTTGTGTAGTCATCAGCATCCGTCTCCTGTAGAATTGAGCTTCTTCCTAAGATGTCATTTCCAACCTCCTCTGTTGCTTCGCTGGCACACCACATTGGCAGTGGGGCACGGTGCATTCTGGGTGTTTTTTTTTCCCCCTTGCCTGTGTGTTGCTTGAGGGTGAGAGGTGCTATAAATAGTGTACTTTCATGGTCCATTCATGTGTAACTCACCAAAGCATCTCTCATGTGGCATGACTTGTATCACCGCCACTCCTCCCCCACTGCTCTCCCATATCCAGAACCATTAGCACATCTTTCAATGTTGCCTTCGGATGTGTTTGTACCCACAACATTGTACTGGACTCTAATATGCACTGTTGATGTTCGTGTATTGATCTCTGTTTTGGGCCCTGTATGTGTGTGTATGACTCATGAGCTGTGTTGTCCATATAATCCACAGTAATTTGGTGTGGTGGAAGTTTTCACCTGTGATGCACTTGATTTGTTGCCACTGCAAATACTTGTGCAATATGTAAATCAGTGTCAAAATGTGAGGACGATATTGCTCGTACCTTGTTTAAAGTTAGCAAAAATATGTTTTGCACTAAGTTATAATAATGATTAACTGTCATTCTAAAATTATGATACATGGTCAAGTCGTCACTGGTCATTCATCTGTGATGCACTTCCCAGTGTGTATTAGTGTTTATGTTCTTGCCAGTGTCAGTGCAAATAGCACCAGGATCTTGCATCACATCTGTGAAGGTATACACAACTGTACCGCATTCCAAAAAAATCTCCTATCACAGCACAGTAACTGGCCCATTCAGAACACATCTGCTAACATAGCGAGTAATGTTCAATTACTTGGCTGCTACTAACAAGGAAAGTGGTCTTGTTAAATGATGAAACTGCCATTCAGCAAATGGTTGAAGACTTTCTATAATAGAGTCCAATTGACATTTTCTACAATTTTATGCTGCCAACATTGTGGGTACAGTAGAATATGGAAAGACCCATTGGCTCTGCAGTGCATAAAAGACCATCCACAAAAGTGCAATTGGATGAGTCTAAAGCGATGTTTACACCAGATACGTATTTAACCATTCGCACAACGTAATCCCATCTTGTCCATGTAGATGGCTTTGTGTGGCGCAAAATAGCAGCAGATGACCGTAAGACACGTAGGAAACAGAAGAACAAGTGAAAAGCCCGACATTGTACTACAGTATTTGCAAAACATGAATGATACAGTCATACTAAAAAATGTCCTACATGTTAGCAATAAGTGGTGGATAAAAATATTCATTCATTAATTCATTCACTTTCCAAACCGCTTTATCCTCACTTGGGTCGCAGGGGGTGCTGGAGCCTATCCCAGCTGTCTTCGGGCAGTAGGTGGGGGACACCTTGAATCGGTTGCCAGCCAATCGCAGAGCACACAGAGACAAACAACCATCCACGCCGAGGGACAATTTCGAGTGTTCAATCAGCCTGCCATGCATGTTTTTGAAATGTGGGAGGAAACCGGAGTACCCGGAGAAAACCCACGCAGGCCTGGGGAGAACATGCAAACTCCACACGGAGCTGGAATTGAACCCGGTACCTCTGCACTGTGAAGTTGACTTGCTAACCACCGGACTACCGGGCCGGACTAAAAATAGAATTTAAATAAATCTTTTTATAAAATGCAAGTGGGAAATGGTCTGATCACAGAATGCTGACATTTGAACAGGTGTGTGTTTTGATAATATATCATCTACATGACAAATATATGCAGTGTGTTATAAACAAACAAGCAAGCCCAAAAGATCTTGTGCAAATAAATGTAAGAAAAAACATCTGAACTATCAACGTCAGAACCGCCAAATAAAATGAGTCAGAAAAAGTTCTTTATTTATTATTTTTATTTATTTATTTTTTTATGTCTGCAGGCAGAAATCCTAACAAAGTAGAAAGGAAAATCTTATCCAGTGTTGTCCCACTCCAAATATCACGGGCACAACAGATGGATTATTGCTTCAGGTTTATCAATAAAGGAAGCAAAGTGGTTGTGCATACTTTGCCAAATCAATAACGTCAGTGTCGTATCCAATCCAAAGCACTTAGCAGAAGTCTGTAAAACTTGTCCTCCATCAAGCAAAACCTTCAAGTCTGCCATTGTTTCCTTTTGATGATGCCAGCTCCAGTAATACTGCAGCATCCGCATGGATCTTCCATTCATAAGTGCCAAGTTTTGCTCTTGTCGCATTGAACCTAAACCATCGTCGGGATGGATTTGCTATATTACAATCGCTTTTGTAAGTCCATCATCCTTATAACTTGATTTATCAACTATCAATTTAGCATCGTAGTAAACATTGGGTTGGGCAACTGGTGGTTCACAGGCCACTCTGTTGGAAGGGGGGGGGGCTGTTATAACCACCCTACTTGACGACAGTTTACCCGTGCATGATTGTGGCTCATCATCTGCAACTTCACTGATTTGCATATTCTTTTTGTATTAAACGTAAATGGAGAATACAATGATTTGCAAATTATATTCAACCTACATTTAATTGAACACACCACGAAGAAAATAGATTTAATGCTAAATCTGATGGGCTTTGTTTTTAGCAAATAATCATTAAATTTGAATTTTATGGACGAAAAAGCTGAACAGGGTTATGTCATATGTTAAGTAATCTTTTCTTGTAGCAACATTCAATAAACATTTAGGAACTGAAGAGACACTAATTGTTAAAGCGCTGTACATGGAATTCTTTCGCATTTTTCCTTGTTGTACAACAAGCTTTTCAATGTATTTAACTAACGAAGTGCAATAAGTGGAATATGTGTGTATTTTGGCGTTATTTTCTTATATTTCTAGAGTGAAATCACACTCAGTGCTGCAGCTGTGTGTTCAGACTATTGCTATGGACAACATGATTGTAATTGATCTGTGTAGATGTTACTATTATAGTTATCTGCAGTTGACTGCCTCCGCTTGTCACTGGATGGGCTCACCATACAATTAGCGTGTCTCACACAAAGAGCAGAATTTGGACCCAGACGTTGACAGGAAACGAAAGCGGAAAAACTGAGTATTTATGTACAAAAATACAAAGTAAAACCAGAGACAGAATAAAGGTAACAACATACTGTAAAGGGCCCTAACCAAAACACAACCAGTCACAACACGATGAAACGTTTTACATCCCGGCTCGATTACTGCAATGCCCTTTACTTTGGAGTCAGCCAGTCCTCCATTAAGCGCCTTCAGCTAGTCCAGAAGGCCACTGCCCGCCTCTTGACTGGTACTCGTAAGAGGGAGTACATAACTCCTACTCTGGCATCCCTTCACTGGCTCCCCATTCATTTTTGAGTTATTTTCAAGATCCTTGTTTTCCAAGATCTTTGTTTTCAAATCTCTGAATAATCTCGCGCCACCTTACCTCTCTGAGCTCATCCACCCCGACACACCTGCCCGGCGCCTCAGGTCTGTGGACCAGTCTTTGTTAGAAGTACCAAGGACTAAACTGAGGCTCAGAGGGGATCGAGCCTTTTCTGTTGCTGGTCCCTCTCTCTGGAATGACCTCCCACTGAACATTCGGCAAGCCTCCTCGCTGCCCATCTTCGAAACCCTCCTCAAAACTCACTTGTATTCATTGGCATTCGACTCAGCATGATTTAGTTTTGTTCTTGGTTTTACTGTTTGGTGCTTTCCACCGCCTTTATTACCGATTCGTCTTACTGTTTATTGTGCATGTTAAATTACTCCATGTACAGCACTTTGTATGTAGGGATGGCTGTTTGAAAGTGCTCTATATATACTGTTGACTTGACTTGACGTTTGATCTCTACACTTCTCATAGAACTGAACATAAATAAATATTGTAGGGAGGAAAAAAAAAAAACATAAGTAATTACACAGATACCTGACCGTATTATCACCAGCCAGTATATTTCTTGCAAATTGAAGCAACAGTTCTATAAATTATGATCATGTCACTGGCGTGCTGGAGCCTATCCCAGCTGTCTTCGGGCAGTAGGTGGGGGACACCCTGAACCGGTTGCCAACCAATCGCAGGGCACACATAGACGGACAACCATTCGTGCTCACAATCACAGTGGTTAGTATGTCCGCCTCACAGTGCAGAGGTGCAGGGTTCGGCTCTGGCTCCGGCCCTCCTGTGTGAAGTTTGCATGTTCTTCCTGTGCCTGCGTGGGTTTTCTCCGGGTACTGCGGTTTCCTCCCACATTCCAAAAACAAGCATGGCAGGTTAACAGAGCACTCTAAATTGTCCTTGGGTGTGATTGTGAGAGCCTTGTGACGATAAGCGGATCAGAAAATGGATTGATGGAGGAAGTGGCTTGCAAATACATATTTTTTCCAGATTCCAGAATGAGTTATAGGAAAAAAGAGAAGTGAGCATGAAGAGGACCTTATATTGTAGAGAACTAGTTGATAATTTTTGAATAAAAAAATGTATGACTGAGTCCCTGCCCTGTGTATTTTTGTTGTTTCTGTTCAAAAGTCCTGTTAAGACGCACACATCCAACGTGGTTACTTGATGGGAAAAAGAAAACAGCGTTTTAGGGCAAATTTGTCGATTTAAATGAACACAGTCTTTAAAAAAAAATTACATTGATTCATTCATTCATTCATCTTCCGAGCCGCTTGATCCTCACTAGGGTCGCGGGGGGTGCTGGAGCCTATCCCAGCCGTCTTCGGGCAGTAGGCGGGGGACACCCTGAATCGGTTGCCAGCCAATCGCAGGGCACACAGAAATGAACAACCATTCGCACTCACACTCACACCTAGGGACAATTTAGAGTGTTCAATCAGCCTGCCACGGATGTTTTTGGAATGTGGGAGGAAACCGGAGCACCCGGAGAAAACCCACGCAGGCCCAGGGAGAACATGCAAACTCCACACAGGGAGGCCGGAGCTGGAATCGAACCCGGTACCTCTGCACTGTGAAGCCGACGTGCTAACCACTGGACTACCGGGCCGCCCATTACATTGATCAGTATCGTATTTATTTTAGGTTTACTGCTGAAAGATAAGAGTGAGGTAAATTTGTGACATGGGTTGTTTTGACTTTTTTTGGTCCATTTTATGTCCTTACTGTTGCTTTCACTGAAGCACAATTTGATCAGTGAATCCGTTTTAGCACAATTTGAAGGAAAGTCTCAACACCTCATACTTTACTCACCCATCTGCAACTGTGTGATGATGACCCGAAGCAAAAGGTCCACCTCATCATCCATCCAAACAAAACCTTCTTTCCACCATGATTTTGAAAAATGGCCATTGTCTACTCTTCTTTGCTGATGCTTCTTCTTCTTTTGATGAACAATGCTGGCTCTGTTTCCTTGTGGACATGGCCTTAAAGGAGCATTATCATCCAATTACAGTACATATAGTGTATTTAGCCGACCAATCAAAATGCCAGGATCGAGCAACACCTCGTGTGCTCTGCTCATAAAGGTGTGGCACAGGTTTATGCAGCCATTGGGCTTTATGCAGCCACAGTGGGAAGTAAAGAGTGACACGCCCACACAAAAACACTCACACACACACACACACACACACACACACACACACACGCACACACACACACACACACACACACACACACACACACACAAGAAGTATGTGAGACAATGCAGGCTGCTGACTCATCAGGCCTGGCGGGCCTATTCTGTGTGTAGTATCAGTGTGTATTTGTAGATTCACTACAGAAGACAGGACGTAAAACCATCATCGCTGCATGCTGAAAGCTACGTGGTCGATTTGTAGGCTTGACGGAAAAGTGACCGTGAACATATTTTGTTTGCAACAACCACGATCCTGCATACGGCCTATAAAATGGCTTTGATCCAGTTTACTTGTGAAACTGAGCAGGATGATCGTAACAAATTGGATGACTGGATAAATATTTGCACTGATAATTGATGGGTTAACTTATTTATGACACTTTGTATTCATGGCTTCCTAAGTACAAAGGAGGGACAAGACGATTTGGCCTGAACACTGTCCACTGTTTCCTGTACGGTCCGTATTAGGTGTGTTCTAATCAACACTATATCATGATACATCACGGTGAATAATTGGATACTTTCTACTCACCTGTGTGCAGTATTTGGCAATCCTGACTAGGAACGGCTTATATGAGTTTACGCTTGGTGCACGCAATGAATTGTTCAAGTCTCAAGATGTAATTGTAGTAACTGCTTAAATTTTGTTTAAAATGTGTTGCCTAATTATAACAAAACATACCATAGCTGCACATGTAGCAATTCATTAAATAAGCATTGTCGATACATGTGAAAAATAATATGGACAAAGTTGAGATTTGCATGTTGGCTTGGTCCTCGACAAGCATTCCAATTTCCCATGTGGCCCCTTTGCTAAACGAATTGCCCACGCCTACACTAACCCAGCATGTACCACTAATGGTACCCCTACCACACTTTGAGAATCCCTCCACCCATCCATTTTCTAATCGCTTACCCTCACGAGGGTCAAGGGTGTACTAGAGCCCATCCCAGCTGTCTTCGGGCAGTGGGCGTCAGACACCCTGAACCGGTTGCCAGCCAATCTCAGGGCACACAGAGATCAACAACCATCCGCGCTTACACTCACACCTAGGGACAATTTGGAGTGCACAATCAGCCTGTCATGCACGTTTTTGGAATGTGGGACGAAACTGGAGTACCCGGAGAAAACCCATGCAGGCATGGGGAGAACGTGCAAACTTCACACAGGAAGGCCGCAGGCGGAATTAAACCCTGCACCTCTGCATTATGAGGGTGACTTGCTAACCATTCGACCGCCATGCCACCCACCCACTTTAGGAATCCCCAATTTGAAATGGAGCATTGCCAGCCCTCGTGGAGTTTCTGTACTTCAAAAAACAAAGATTGCACTTGTGGTCCTGAATACAGTACATCAAAAGATTTTCTTGACAAAATGTTTCAGATTTTCAAATGAGTGACTTACAAGTTAGTGCAGCTTCATACAGCCCTACATTCACCCCTAAATATTAAGTGAAAATGCTCAACTTAATAATGGAGTGTGTGGTAAGGCACATTTTGATGCAGTCTCCCATTGTCCCTCTGCAGATGATAATGATATGTTTCATAAATGAACAGAGCAACAGCCTGATTAAATCCCACCAGGCAGTGATTGTGCTGGGCTCATCCAAATACATCAAAATTTTGCAAATAATGCAGCACTCTGACTTGAGTTGTTAACATAGATTGCGTCAGATTACGAATTCTCTTCAATGTACTGGTGCGTCTGCTCTGAAGAAAACAGAGTAATTCCTCATTGATACCCGCAGAAGAAAATCAGGTGTTGCAGCAATTGAAGATAAAAACAGCAAGCAGCAAATTAATAATGAAAAACAAATACCAAAAAAGTTATGAAAAATAGCACCTCCCAATCAATTCAATCCATGCCACCTGTGCTCATCAACATTGTGGGTAACTGCAAGTCAGTCCCACATTACTTTGTGCGAGAGGTGGTATGAACACTTGACAAGTCACCAGTCAATCACAAGACAAACAATCAAAGGCTCTCACATTGACACAATTTAGCGTTTTAACCTAAGGAGACTGTTTTGGGGATGGAGGAAGAAACCAGAGTACTCAGAGAAAACTCGATCACGAGAGGAGAGGCGAAGAAAAGTAAACGCTTCACAAAGATCTTTCAAGGGAGAGTCAACCTCAGGATCTCATAACTGAGTTATTTCAGAAATGTTGGCAGGGAAGGAAAGGTCATCAAGCACATGTGTATTGGTGCATACAAGATTGAGTATCCCATTTAAGCAGCCGTTAACTTGATTCTGGCACTTTCCTGTTTGTCATGTCTATGCATCTTCTCATCAAAATCACTCGCTGCATTTGTTCCTTGCTGTCTGGATTTGAATAAAAGCTTTTCCGCTGCTCTATTTGTCTTCAAAACTCCTCTCTTCTCTTCTTCCCAGATCTGATCCAGGCCTCCCAGGACACCAGCGTGAACGTCCCTCAGATGGCCGATACACTGATCGAGAGGGCGGGCAACGCCAGTTGGGTGGTGGTTTTCAAGGCCCTGATTACTACACACCACCTCATGGTGCACGGCAATGAGGTGACGATACACACATGCACCGTCCAGGCTCAGAAAAAAACGGCCTCATTTAGTAAGATCCTAAATAGGAGAGGCTAAATTGCTTGGCCATGCATTCTAACAGATTTTATGCACTGTTGACAGCAGATGTTATAAAAAAAAAGAAAAAACACTTTTCTCCACCACTGCTTTTTTAAAAGAGATTTTTCTACTTTCTGTTGCTTTTACCATGAAGCATTTGGGTGAAAGCCGCAAACAAATAAATGGATCGATCAAATAATTTGGAGGGGAAAGCAGAAACTGCATAAAAGCTATCTTTTAAGTAACCCAGCCCAAGTAAACAACCTATGCTTATTGCATTTAAAACTTGGGCAGAACACCCAGAAAATTACTCTGGGAGACGTGAGAAGCAAATGTTACTGTGCCCTGAAATGACCCAGACATCTGCAATTGGAGAGTTAAAGGAGATTTGTCATGCGATATTGCATGACTCCTTTCTTAGATCATTCAGACGCTCCAAAATTGGAGGCAATATGTCACCATATTTGTTTCTGGCATTTCAATAATGTTTAAACAAAAAGAAAATATCTGCCCAGCCCATCGCCTTTCATTTTGCCTGAAACTCAGCATCATGCACACGGCAATGCTGTTTGCACCAGCCTTTTAGACCGCCAGACTGAAAGATGCTAAATCAGTCTCCAACACATAAGCACATCACTCTATCTGACATATATGCACAAAATTAACTGTGTGGCAGTTTTGTACATCCGAGGATCATTTTTGTTCTTAAAAAACGTTTTGCATGCTGGTTTTCCCTTGCCTTTCAGATGTCAATTCCAAGATGCAAAATCAGCAAGTGTAATACTGTACATAACACCAGATTGCTTCAACAATGAGTGCAATCTGGTTGAGTCTGATTAGTTGATCTGCTTCTACATTTGTTTGTATGTGCAATCAAGTTTGCACCAGTTTTTGCATGCGCAAACCTATTGTCCATCATGCCCATAATCTTATTAATGTTTCGTTTTTTGTTTTACATTTGGTTTGTTTATTAAACATAAAACATATACAGTAATAATTTGACAGAAAGTAAGGTAAGTAAAATAGTCAAAAGGAAAGAAAAATCAGTCATCATTCAACACAATTATTATGTTCAAGGCAGTAGGAAAAATCTTTGTGTCCACTAATTCTGGAGAAAGAGGAGAAATAGTGTTTGCCCCCACCCCCCAACAATTTAAAACAAGTGTCTTAAATCAAGATTTGTGTTTTTGTCGAAATACCGAGGATCAAAAATTCCAGGGCACTTGACATCCTGAAACTAGACTGTTTCATGCTAATGAACCAGCCCTCACCCAATCAATTGACGAGTCCGAATTTCATTACAGTGATGACTAGCGACAGTATTTGTTGTGCAATTCACATTGCATTGTCCAAAGATCGAACCATTTTCAACACTTGATACCGGTCAATAAATAGTCAATAGTATCGACTTAAAAATTGTACATAAAGTAAAAATCTGACATATAAAAACAAACACATTTGAAAATAATTATTTGATAACATAAAAACAGTAATTGTGATTTGAGTTTGCAGTATACTAACTGTTATGCACGCTTACTTACAGTCGCTGATGATCTTTTTAGGCAGGAGAAACGATAAAAGTCGGGATGTCCTGATCCGATCACGGTAAATTGGGGCCGATCAGGTGAATTTCACCTCATCTGGGCAGTATGATCAGTTTCCGTCATTTACTGAATTCTGAATTTTTAAAATGACCAAATATCTCCAAAGCTGTCATGAGCTTCTCAATTCAATAAGTTTACGGATGTTTTGAAAGCATGTATGAGGAGTAAATTCTGTTAAAAAAAAATCTATCCGTATTGCAGATTTGCCCCTTGTTGGGATGATTTGTTGACTGCAAAGTTAATTCAGCGTAAGATGTGTTAGGTGTATTTAAGTTAACCACACGTCTTTGTACTTTGTGCTGATGACGCGAGTGTGCTTTTTCAGAAATTTCTGCAGTTCCTTTCATCGAGGAATTCTTTGTTCAACCTTGCCAACTTTCTGGACAAAACAGGCTCCCATGGTAGGTGTTTCTCAGCTTCCTGTTCATTGATCCTCCAATTGCATTTTGAATTCAGTGTTCTACATGAACTTGAATTGACCACACGCTGGACAAATTAATACTTACGCTAACATATTGTCACAATTGAATCTCTCTTATGAAGTGTAGCACACTTGTATGTCTAGCAGTATGTCAAGTATAGAACACAAGCCTCCTAGTTAAAAATGTTTTGTTTTATTTTGTTTTATTTATTTCATTTTTTTGTGCTGTTTTAAGTTACAATACTGACACCCTCCCAGTATTATTGGGCATACATCAATGTGTGTGTGTGTGTGTGTGTCTTCCTCAGGCTATGACATGTCCACCTTTATCAGACGCTACAGCCGTTATCTCAATGAGAAGTCCTTCGCCTACAGACAGATGTCTTTCGATTTTGTCCGAGTCAAGAAAGGGTAGTGTTTCTAATTTCTGTCATTTTCTTGCTTCTTCTTCTTTTTATTTAATGATGAGTAGCAATGACACCCAACTCCCGATTCCGTGCTGCTCTTCGGCCTCAACATTATTTAATACTGTTCAACCTCACAGAAGGAATTGGTTGAGAGTTTTGATACATTGGTCAATACTCTGAATTGGTCAATGCATTGGGACAACCTACACTGAACTCTAGACGCCCAGCGTCCGCGCGGTCGACGCTCAGCGTCCACACAGTTTAAAGCACAGTGAAGCTGTGGGAATGAGTGAGAAGAGAGTCACGTCATAACCAGTAATAAGAAGCAGATTCTGAACAAAAGTTGTAGCGTTGTAGCGTTGTAGCGCATATTTAGTCAATGACATGTCCACACAATTGTATGTACACACATATATTTGATCACTTACTTTTTGACATTTTAGGGGAAGCTGAGCGTCCCTTGCGGTCTTAGAGCAATCACCTCTGGTAGAGGCCTACTGTGATCAATGCTTCAAAGGACTTTTAATGAAAATATTATTCTATGAGAATTGTTTTCACTCCAGTGATGGTGTAGTGTATGGTTGGGGCTCTGTGTTGACCAAATTATTATCATTCCCACAAATTGCTTTGACTAATTTGCCGATGATTTGGTGGCTGAGCACCCCCCAAGTTCAGATCCTCGTTGTTTAAAAAAGTTCCAAATTATTGTAACATAGAATCTATTATTTTCCTTTTCCCCTCACAGAGCTGAAGGAGCAATGAGAACCATGACAGTAGAGAAGCTGCTGAAAGGAATGCCTATCTTGCAGGGTCAGATTGATGCATTGCTCGATTTTGATGTAAGTCACGTGTACTTGAAGGAAAGGGAACACTTGCCAGGCATCAGCACCTTATTTGTATTGATCTTCTTCACCCGTCACATCATCTAATGCATAATGACTTAATTTCATCAATGGTAACTCTGTCCAAAGGTCCACCAACCAGAATTAAACAACGGGGTGATAAACGCCTGCTTTCTTCTCCTGTTCAAAGACCTGATCAAGTTATATGCTTGCTACAATGACGGCATCATCAATCTACTAGGTACAGTATTTCTGTTCACCTTTATTTTCCTTGTCAGCAAATGTCGCTTAACTATCCCATTAAGTATCATCTATGGGTGAGGACCGGTGATTGAGTACCCGTAGTGAATTTCCTCCTTGTTTCTGGTTAATCCTTGGCCAGGATCTCCAACCTACAGTAGAAGCCAGAATCTATCCTGACAGAAGGTTTACCATTTTTGTGTTTTATAAACACAAGTTCATTGTTGACAAATAAGAGAAAACCACCACCAAATATCTACAGTCCATGTATAGTATTCTGGCCGCCCAATGGTCCAGTGGTTAGCACTTAGACTTCACAGTGCAGAGGTACCGCGTTCAATTCCAGCTCCGTCCTCCCTGTGTGGAGTTTTCCTCTTGTCCCCGGGCCTGCATGGGTTTTCTCCGGGTACTCCGGTTCCCTCCCACATTCCAAAAACATGCATGTCAGGCCGATTGAACACTCCAAACTCTCCCTAGGTGTGAGTGTTAACGTGGATGGTTGTTCGTCTCTGTGTGCCCTGCGATTGGCTGGCAACCGGTTCAGGGTGTCCCTCGCTTACTGCCCGAAGACATCTACGATAGGCCCCACCCCCTCCTCCTCACAACCCTTGTGAGGATAAGAGGATCAGAAAATGGATGGATGGACGTATAGTATTCTCATGCCATCACAACTGTGTCTTTTAGAGAAATTTTTCCAGATGAAGAGAAGCCAGTGTAAAGATGGACTTGAGATCTACAAGAGATTTCTGACTCGCATGACTCGGGTATCTGAATTCTTCAAAATTGCAGAGGTAACATTCAGATCTGCACATTAAACTGACTTGTTGAGCAGTCATTTCTGTCGTACATGCTGTCAGGTTAAATGTTGTGTTTTGTGTTTTTTTTTCCAGCAAGTGGGAATAGACAAAAATGACATACCCGAACTCACTCAAGTAAGTTTGTCACAGTTTGTCTCCCCATATGTTTTTCAAAGATGCACACCAAGGCAGTGTGCACAATTGCTTGAACCCTTTCAGGGATGTTATCAGGTTACAGGGTGCATGAAAGGGTTAAAAACGAGTCACACCTTCTTCGGCTATACATCTAAAGTGGAGTTTTCAAACGATGAAGTCGGTGTTGAAAGGGTTCTTTGGATGACGGCGTGCATGATATTCTTCGAGCCATTTTCTATTCTCACATTGTGTTGTCACTCAAGGAAACATAACGTGCAAACTGTAGACGCTTAAACTATCCGGGATCACTTGCAGTCGTATGTGGCTTTGGTGAGTGTTATCATGGAGATGCAGTTCTCTCTCAGTTTCATGGCTCCTGCATGCATCGCTACTAGATTCTATGTTTTCCCTCAAAGTACACATTATATTATTAGTGGTACTCCAATGAACTTTCCTTTTTCAGTCATTTTCGTGTTAATGGTAATGAAATTTTTGGATATTGGAACATGGATAGGATTTGTATTTCCTTATCCTATCCTCCATATGCATCGTGACCGTTTGAAACATTCAGTCAGGTTTTTCAGTGTGATGGAGGCAACTGGGCTGATTGTAGCTGTTGGCGGGGGATGGGGGGGTACTTCACACGACAGGAATTGAAATTCATTCACCTGTTTTTGGACAACCGTGAAAAATGAGGAATGACCAACCGTTACATACGGGATAACATGCAGAAAGCCAAATCGCGGCCGACTAATCACCAAGCGGAGACAGATGAGTTTCACGCAGAGTTTGAGAAGGAGCCGATTTGGATGACACGGGAATGAAGTCGGGCTGCGCCAACTGAAAATGAACAGGACAGGAGAATCTAATCATGCTGATGAAGAATCAAAACAGATTGGAGGGGGTAATATCCTATTCACAGAAAACATACGTCCCAAATCATGTGATGATCAAAGAGCAGTTCAAAATACGAAATGAAATACAAAAGCACAACGTGAAGAATAACAGCACTGACAAGCGCAATATGGCATTGAAACCTGATTTTCCTTTCTGCCGCTTCATGAAAATCTGGTTCATGTTTTTCAAGCAATTAGTAATGCTTAACAATGTACAATGATGTGCAGCACATACACCGTACACACTATACACAAATGACATCATTTCCAAATAACGTAACTCGAGCTGAATTGTTGTATTCTGTCTCTGTGCCACTTTGTTTTACCCCCGCAGGCTCCAGAAAGTCTTTTAGAATCCCTTGAGACCCACCTCAACACATTGGAAGGGAAGAAGCCGTAAGTTTGTGTTTCTTGGATATTATGGTAAAATAAATAAATAGACAATGAGTATAATAACACAGTAGTGATCAATTGTAGCTGACTTGAAGCTGGTTTGCACATCAACACAATGACAGGTTGAAACCACGTCAAAAGAATTTTGATGGCAGCTTTAATTAAACTTTCTATTTCACTACTTGGATCATTTTTGATGGCCAAATATTTAACCTCATGTTCTTGTGATCTTTGCCCAATCCAATACAGGGAGGAAAAGTAAGTATTGTCTGTTACCAGAAGTACTAAATTCATACCATTCCCTATTTTTTTTTTAATTTCACACCCCTCACTGTTGCTTGACTTTACAGTATAAAAGTTATCATATCCATCTGAAGAAGTCATTCCATCGATCTAACAATACTTTACGAAAATAACGTTCAAAATGTGCTTCAATAGGACACATTTTCAAAAAAATGAAATCCATATTTTGTGATTGTTTTTAGTTATACACTACAAAGCTACTTGTAAACTTGTACAATCCAATGACATCCAAGGTGATGTTGGCAAAAGGTAAAACTATTAGTATTCTTGTAAAGGTTAAAATATTACATAGCAACTGCATTGGATTGTGCTGTGTAGCCAACGGCATGTCAGTAAGTGTATAATCGTCATTAAATCGGTGTCACTCACTCCCAGTCTCCACTTTTGCAAAGGAAAACAGGCTGGCTGCACAACTGTCACGTTGTCCAAATTGTCCGTGTAAGAAAATCCTGAGTTGAAGTGGAAATGGGTCCAAAATGCAATGAGTTAGCATTGCAATGTGATGACATCAATTACAGATGATTCCGAAATGAATTGCGTTTGAAATTCTGCCTGTCTAATAATACAGAAAATAATAAATTAGCAATATGTCACTCTGCCTTTTATCTAACTTGCATGCTATTATTGTTTTGACAGGTCGCCCACCAAGGTAAGACATTATTAATATCATTAATTGCTGCGCTTTTCATGTTTAACATGGGGTTCCTTTGCACTTGAAATATTTTTCAAAAATGTCATGAGGATGAAGTATATGACAATGGCTTGTTACATTATAAGGCTGTATTTAATATGCAAGTTTAATTCTGTTTCTTGTATTACATTTATAATTGTTAGCATTCCTTTTTGTCTCTGTGGACAAATCACCTGTTCTACTGCGCAGGGACAATTTTTACAACCCACATGTTTCCATAATGTGCTTCCTTGCCTTAAATCCACTAAACGAGACCCCGGTATGGATACACAGTGAGAAAGAATGAATTTAGAAATATAGTCAAAGTACACATCATCTTCATTCATTACCGGAACATGTTGACTAGCATCCAAAAACGCCACCTAACTTAACCATGTTGTTTACGTTGTGGTCTGTAAACAGGACACAGTGGCGACGAACAGCTCGGCAAATACTGCCCCATCGACTGCACCACCCAAACCTGCACCACCCGGCGGCGCCGGGGGGCCCCCTGCTCGCCCTGGGCCGCCCGTCAAACCTCCACCACCCTCTGTCACACCCACAGCTGTAAATCCCACCACAACCACCACCAGCAGGTAAGTGCCATTGCATTTATTTCAGGTTGAATTTATTCTGCGACGGATTGGATGTGAACTGGTTCTTTCTGTGGTGCAATTTTTACACCACAAAATGTCAAGTGAAAGAGAATGGAATTTTATGCTTTTATTACATTCTATTTGTTTATTTCTTTTTAACATATTCACGTGATCTACCTATCGAGCTACTTGCTGCTCTTTTTTTCTTTCTTTCTGGGTCTAGTGCCCTGGATGATGGCTTCCTGTTGGACTTAGATCCAATGTCCTCGTCTTCAGCTGGTGGGACGGCAGCACCTTCTACTACAATTGGATGGGGAGGTGAGTAAATACTATCAGAAAATTCCTGAGCTTGATTTAAAAATCATAAATAGTGTCCCCACCCAACCCCCAGGCTGTATCACCATTTAAAAAAAAAGAAATGGCAGGAAGAAGTTGAAAAAAAAAGCAAAAGTAAAATGTGGCCCTCGTGGCCACATTTGGAGTTGCGGAGCAACGTAGGTCAGCGGAAATATTCAGAGGCGCACTGGAGAGAAAGTTGCATGTACAACAACAAATTTGAGCCCAGCAGACAAACTTGACCAGACATTTGCATTTCTTGTAACCTGGTGATTGTAGAATTCATCCGTTGAGTCTTGCCTGTGCTCACGTTCCTGGAATTAAAGAACAAAAAAGGAGTCGTCTTGATCTTAATGGAATTGGCAAATCTAGAAAACTGTTGATAAACGCGAAACTAATGTGAACATAATGTGTCTGTGAAGTGACACGCATGTACGCAAAACACAACGTCATGTCCCGCTGTGATTACATAAGTAAATATGGTCCCATGTGTAGGGGCTTATACATGTGTTGGTCACTAACTAAATTTTCGTGATGTTGGCTTTGCATTAATTAACAATTTCCAAAGACTGTCCTTGTTATACTTTCATGTTGTCATCCATCTGTGGTCAACTTTTTGACTGTCTCTTGTTGTTGCAGACCTTTTGGCCGATGGTGAGTAAACCTGTGATGTCATTCCCCAAATATGTTATGAGTCTTAACAATTACAGCACAGATTACCGAGTTCCCTTTATTATAATCTTTGCAAGAAAAAAAAAACCCTTCCTGTTCCCATCTTCTAATTCCTTTTCTTTCCTCCTTTGGGGTTGTGACTGTGTGCCATCCTGTGCATTGTTGGCATTATCCATGTAGCCACTCCCGCTGCCAGTAATATCGCTTCTGAGGCTAACCAAGCAAAGAAAGAGCTTGCTACTGATGTTGCAGCGGCCTCTGCAGTGGCTGCATCTGCAGCCACCGCTGCTACTGCTGCCACCATGCCAGCACCGAGCTCCCTGCCTGTCGCAGCTCCCACCACCGCTTCAGTTAGGGATATCGACTTTTTTGGAGGTTAGTCAGTTGAAAATATAGACAGCCGGGTGGCTCATCTGCACAAGGCTTTTTTAACAATGTAGTCATGTATGATAAGAGTTGTACATCCCTTGTGGGGGAAAAAAGTGAAGACATTGCTTATGTTAATGATGGTTATTAAATATGGAGGACTTTATTTCTACTATCAACTATAAAATGTTTACATTACATTACCGTCTTCAAAATTCCAAGAAAATCACAATGTCCCATCACAGTGTTCAGCTACCACTTGCCTTCTTACATTGTCGTCGTTATCCATGTATGCCTTGGCCACCTGTCGTTCTAGTTAAATATAAGCCAAAAAAAGTCACATATACCCCTACCATTTATCCAATACTTTACATCTCATGGTTTGCTGATTCTGTGCACAAATGTGCTGACATGATGCCCTTATGTCATTCAGCTTGTTGCACAGACCACCAAACATCGACCGTTGAATCATCCATGTGTATATCCCAAAAATGTGAGTCACGACAGGGATTTTATTTGTCCTCCTGTTGGCGAAATGAAGAATGCACAACTATTACTTCAGCAGGCATGGAACATCCATCCATCCAGTTTCTGAGCCACTTCTAAGGGTCGTGCTGGGGCCTATGACTCACACTTTTCAGATATGCTGCTTTGCCCCATTTGCTAGCACCCTTGATGATTTTTTTTTCAACAAATATGGACTTTTATTCTGATTTTTTTTTTTAATCCTTAAAATCAATATGATCATGTCTGATTTCTAAAAACAAACAAACAAAAAAAAAACAGCATCACAAAGAAAACTTATTTGTAGTTAAATTCCAAGTTGGCAGTAGAACAGTCAAAATTATTTGAAACTACCAAAGATATGAGGTCGAGCGTGAAGTCAAACCATTTCAAAACATTCAGAAAGAAATTCAAATAATTGTTAAAGAAGATGGATCGGTCACACCACACTAGCCTTGAGGATTGATACACTAAGTTGAAACAAAATACAAAGAACAACATGTCTTTGTCATCTCAATCTTCTTGAGCTATTATTGGCTCCGTCATGTGATGTTTACAGCCAACACGAAAGCAGGGTTGGGCGGTGTCAGTATTTTGCTGGTCCGTCAATCATCATTCGTTGGAGGCCACGGCACCCATCCGTCATCATCAGTTCGTCATTATACCTAGCCGAACCAAACTGTAATCATTAGTCCTGCATCATTCTTTTAATCGTACTTCTGTCATCTGTAAATTTCCGCTCCACATTGTGGCAAAGGGTAGAGTCCATGATCTGTCAGGCTGAACGAGTCTTCTTCTTCCTCCCCCTCTTCACTTTGTTTATTGACAGATAACATCTCTGGTGCATACTACCACCTACTGTACAAGGATGTGAAAAGCGTTTCCATATATAGTCATTGCAGTCCACTCAGGCAACCCCACTGTATTCACGCGCACAAGCAAACATACGCGAGACAGGCCGGAGTGTTTCTGTCAGTCGTCAACCAAACGGGCGTCTGTCAGCAACGGACTAAGAGGTCCGCCGGTACTTTAAACGACACTTGCGCTTTTAGGTTTCTTGTTATTTGTCAGTACTGACGAAATGCCCGCCTCTTGTGAAAGAAAATAATCTGAGGTGTAGCCTAATCGAAAGTCTCTAACATCACATTCACTCCTGCCAGATCCATTGACCAGTTGTAGTATCATTGTCAAAGACAGAATGAACCTTGCCCATCCCTGAACTTAACATGCCCCTCTTGTCACAAGTACAAGCAACTTGTGACAACTTGCCTCATCTCAATGAATACAACATTATGCAGCCCCTTACATTTCTCCTCCTCTTTTAGATCAGAGGCTGCAATAAATAAACAACAAAAAAAGACTGTTGGGCTGCATACGTCTTGTATTCTTTGCCTTTCCCTAATACTTACCTCTCATTTTTTTGTCCATTCCATCTGTTTCTCCATGTGTTGTTTGGTTTTGTGTTGGTGTGATATCCTAGATGCGTTTGCACCTTCCCCAGGAGATGGTCCTGCCGCCGTGGCTGCGGGTCCGGCGACTGATGCATTTGGTGAATCTGGTGGGTGAAAAAAATAGTGCAAGTACATTAATATATGGATACAGTGTACACAGTACTCTATTATATACATGTACCTGTATATGTTTGTGCAAAAGGTTGTCCAAGTACTGTACTGTCTACTAGCAAACTACCTTGCCTCTTGGTTAATCAGGGCTCCAGATGAACTCTTTTATACTAGCCGCACAGTGGCACTTAACATGCAATTTTAGGGGTGCACACTTCAAATCGACTTGTGTAAATGCTAAGATTTCCTCTCATTTTTATTATCCTTCTGGTAAATGGGCTGAAGTACGGATCAGTAGTTTGTCAGCAACCAAAAGTATTCAAGAATAACAAAAAGAAATAAATCGGCAAATTCAATGGTTACACGTGTGTGTGAGTAGATGAAAAATTGACTTGCCTTGTCTTGTCTTGTCTCAAATATTAGGGGAATAATTCCACCATTTAGCGGCAGTCTGGAGCCCTGATAAGAACATTATTTAAACTGTATGACTGTACATACAAATTGTGTACGTGTGCTAGTACGAGTAGGTTATTCTTTGAATGCACCCGTACTGTAAAAACTTCCCTCTATAGAAAATGATAGAAAACCCCTTTACAGTTGGAGTAGGTCGCAAGCAAGATTTGAATGGCGCTTCACCTCACTTCACGAATTTCCTCCCCCTTCCCCCAGTCACTGACCAAAACCACACCCCTCACTAACATGTGCAAGTGCTATTTTCAAACAAGGCTATTAATTATGGCACGTGATTATGAAAGTAAGTCGTCATAGTGACCATATACATACATTAGCTTGGTAAGTGCTGGAGCACCCAACTATGGCGTTACTGTGGAGCATTCCGACACTCAGTGGTAGTTGACCACACTGTCACAGGGGCCACGAGTCTCCCCACGCTGTAATGAATGATGAAACTGTTATTTGTCGATAGATAGAGAGATCCATCATTCCATGGCTTATCTGAACCACTTTATCCTCACAAGGTTCACGGGGCGTAGTGGAGCCTATCCCAGCTGTCTTCGGACAGAAGGCGGGGTACACATTGAACTTGTCGACAGCCACCCTGAGGTTACACATAACCATTTGCGCTCACACCCACACCTAGGGACAATTTTGAGGTTGCATTAGCCTGCCATGCACGTTTTTGGAATGTGGGCGGAAACCGGAGTACCCGGAGAAAACCCATGCACGCGGGAGGAGAACATGCAAACTCCACACAGGAATCGAACCCTGCACCTCTGCACTGTGAAGCCAACGCACTAAACAGCTGCACACTGGGCGGCGAGAGAGAGAGAGAGAGAGAGGACAAAAAAAATATTTATTTACTGGTATTGATTGATTGATTTATGGATTGTGAGTGGCCCGCTGGTCTAGTGGTTAGCGCGTCGACCTCACAGTCCAGAGGTACCGGGTTTAATTCCAGCTCAGGCCTCCCTGTGTGGAGTTTGCATGTTCTCCCTGGGCCTGCGCGTGTTTTCTCCGGGTACTCCGGTTTCCTCCCACATTCCAAAAGCATGCATGGCAGGCTGATTGAACACGCTAAATTGTCCCTAGGTGTGAGTGTGACTGCGCATGGTTGTTCGTCTCTGTGTGCCCTGCGATTGGCTGGCAACTGGTTCAGGGTGTCCCCTGCCTACTGCCCGAAGACAGTTGGGATAGGCTCCAACACCCCCGCGACCGTTGTGAGGATAAGCGGATTAGAAAATGGATGGATTGAGATATACTGTATATATATATTTTTTTCTCTATATATACATATACACACACACACACACACACACACACACACATATATATATATATATATATATATTGGAGCTGTCAAACGATTAAAATATTTAATCTAATTAAAAATGCAACTGTCATAATTAACTCAAATGAACTAAAAAATTAACCATGATTACTCACACGTTTTTTTATCGTTTCTGAATTCCCTTTTACATTTTTTCTCCTATTTTTCACCCATTTTAATGCTCTCATCAACATGGAATCATGAATCGGTTTTCTATGTGCCAAATGCAAATATTTACTGAAATAACAATTTTGATTTTCAATTTTACATGAACATTTTTCACTTGGAGCAGTTGTTCACACATAATCTCTCACACAATATTACTGTCCATCAACAAGAGTGAAAACAATATTTTGTCACACAACAGCTGCTTTAACAGCTTTTTTTCATAAAATCAAAACAAAGCAATATAACATTATAAAGTGCACATCTAAGGTAAACTAGTACTCAGCCTATAGTAGATTTAAACCATGGTTACATACTTCGTTTTTCTCAAGTTTACTGTGAACACAGACAGTCTGTTTCTGTATGTTTGTTGAAGAATAATGAGACACCGGACACCAGTGTTGATTATGTGCCGCTGTATTCAAAACTGCCCGCCGTACAAAAAAGCGCACGCACTTCTCCAGTGCTGCTGGGGCAAACCATTCTGAAGAGGGGGGGGGGGTCACTCCCCCTAACACAGTCAGGCTATGTTGATTGTGTTGGTCCTTCTTGTGCGGAAGTCTCTCTACAGTTTTTGTGTAGACCTCATTTCGAATGACAACACTGGTGACGTTTCATTTTCGCTAGGTCGCTACCACTGTCAGACAAACACAGAGAAGCTCCACCCACTCTATTTATATGGACGCAGAACACTGTAACCTTCCACACAAAATAGTTCCAAACAAGTAACATCCGCTTGTGACGTGTGCCGCGTTAATCTCGCGAGAAAAAATTTAATCCCGTTAAAATTCATTTAAATTAATGCCAATAAAAGCGCGCTAAACTGACAGCTCTAATATATATATATATATATGAGTCTTCCAGTTGTGTGTTTGTGTGCTTGG
Organism: Hippocampus zosterae; assembly: GCF_025434085.1. Classification (NCBI taxonomy): domain Eukaryota; kingdom Metazoa; phylum Chordata; class Actinopteri; order Syngnathiformes; family Syngnathidae; genus Hippocampus; species Hippocampus zosterae. Next base: position 20,253,330 of record NC_067455.1, on the reverse strand, counting down.
TTCTTTCATTGTTTCCAATTCTCATGAAGAGCACCTTGCTTCACAGATTTACTATTCATGTTTTGATCCTCCACCTCCTTCCCTTCTTCTCTCATCAAAACACGCCTAACCCTTCAACTCCACCTGTTTCTCCTGCTGAAGACCCTTTTGCTACGACCGAAGGGAGTGCAGACATTACACCAGGGCTGGACCTGTTCGCTATGAGACCCACCGAAACGGGCACCACTGCCATCACCCCTACCACCTCCTGTGAGGCGTTGGCCATCGCTGCCCCTGTCGCCGCCCCCGCCACCGCCCCCACCCCTTCTATTACCACAACCACTAGCATCACAGACACCACCACCACAGAGTCTGCTGCCGCTCCAACTCTAGATTTCTTTGGTGGTAATGTCCTTTTGCTCTCATTATACTCTCCGCATGCCTCTGCTTTATGATGGTGAAGATGTTTTGATCTTGTTTGGTCTTACTCTAGATGTCATAAACAGTGACATTGGTGATAATACAACATAGTTCCTTGTATCTAAAAAATTCCCCATTTTATATATATTTTTATAACCCTACCAATGCTTACTCGCTGAAAAATGCACGTATTTTCTGTTTTTTTGTGCTCAGGCCAATGCAATAAAAGCATTATCACGGCACCATTTTATGACATATTGGTGCCAATGAGGGATGTTGAAGTGAGTTAGACTGAGGGACTTGATTTAGACAGAAGGAACGTTTTGCCATCTTGGGGCATCTTGATCCCAAGGAACTATCGTATGTTGAAGAGAGATCAGGATCTTCATTTCGATAAAAGTAGTGCTTTGCTACCATCTCGTCGTATCTCTTTTGTACAGATTTTCACTATTCGCTACACTGGATGGTGGAGAACACGGTGTATATCTTTTCCTTCATTCTCTTTCTTTGGCCATTGAAACAAGCATCTTAACTTTCATGCGGTTAAATACGAGCACACCCCAAAAAAATAAATAAAATTGTTGCTCATTATATCTCGTTATCTGCAGAGATGGTTCCACTTGTTATGATTCCAAACAGAAATGACCACCATTTAGATGAGTCTGCATGCATTTTTCAGAATTTTCTGACAGAAACAGCAGAGAAATAATGTAAAGTTTGTACATTTTGCACTTTAGTTCAAGTGAATTTTTTTGCGTATGTATGAACAAAAAAAAGGAAAAAATTGCTGCATTCTATGTCGATGTTGACTCTCGCATGTTCGATTAAACCTGCCAATTAGTATGCATTCACAAGTACAGTCATAACGTTTTCAAACAAATACAAAGCTTGCAATATTTCTCTTGATTTATAATAAGATTTTTTTTACATTGCATTTAAAGTTCTCTGACCATTGTCTGCTTTCCCACATTTCTCTTGTTCAGTCTTCATTGTGTTTGTGCTGAACTGAAATCTGAATGTACATACCTATATGTTGTCTGTCCTAGATATGCTTGAATCCATGCCTGAGGAAAGTCCCACCACAGAATCCAAAGCTGCCACCACTCCTAGTGTAGACCTTTTTGGTGCAGGTACAGGATGTGATACATATGTGTCTGTGTGTGAAACTTTTTCCATCTCTTCTAGTTCCCATTCCTCCACGCCTGTCAAAAACGTAGTCTTTTCCTACTACACATCTTGTTTTTTCCCCCATAGTGATTTGAGAGCTCTGCATGAAACTTACGAGCATGGTGTTCTCCCTAAGGCTGCTTTTTTTAACCTGAGCTGATTCTACCTGCTATACTGCAATACTTTTCTTTGCTCCACAACCTCCACCATTTTCTTCTTTCTCGCACTCTGCCTCTTGCTTGCGTTGGTCACTTAGACCTCCCTGCTGTCTCACGCGGGCCTTCCCCTCTACCTGAGCCGGCTCCGTCTGGAGACATTGTCACTGGTGAGTTCAGGTGCATTACTTTAATGGCATCCCTTCTGTTTTCCTTCTATTCATGAAGGGTGCAGCAAGCCTCCACTCGTCATGACCAGCCCTGTACGAAAGAGGTGGTAGAGATGCATGAGGGCCTGCTTTCTTGCTTCGCTTCCTTTGCGATCGAATTTTAGGCCTGTCGTGATAATAATGTTGCAACCACAGAAAAATATACGATGAGTATTAATGGGCCTTAATTTGCCTGTTTGTCTGTTTTACTGTTTTAACTCATCTTCAGACCCTGCTCCTGAACCTGCCCCTGCCCCTGCTCCTGGCCTTGCTCCTGCGCCTGCTTTAGCTCAAGCTACAGCTCCAGCTCCTGTTGCTTCGACAGCAGCTCTTGTTGCTGCTCCTTCCACTGAGGCCTCCTCTCCACCCAAAGCAGAGCTGACCCCAGTTATTGACCTGCTTGGTATGTCACACACTGCGCGCTCTATATATATAATATGATAATATATAATAATTTAGCATGGTGTACTTTGTCCATTGTTCATCCAGTATATGGGCCATTATTGGCAATTCAGAACTTTTTAGTGTGATGAATTTTGGAAATGTGTTCATAACTTTCTGACATTTTAACACCATATGAGATGGGTGACATGTTTAACCTTAATGAACTTGTATTGCTCAAGCGCCTAAAAACATTTCGGGACATGGATACATATATCACCAAGTGTCAATATTGTATATATTCAACAGCATTAGCTTGCCTTACACTGCATCTGTTTTTCATGGATTTTTTGCCCTTCAGTAAAATGATGGAAGAAGAGTCAGACTAAACAAGAGAACAAGTGTCTTACATTGTGAAATACGATGTTTGCACCGAATTACACCAAATCATAGAAAACATTTGCACAAAAAAATGAAAAAAACTTGTATTAATTTCCAATTCTTCAAGTTAATATAAAACCATGGAAAATATTTGATATATGTTGTTTCAAAAAATTAATTAAAATGACGAATATGGTGGAAAGGACTCCAGCAGGGTGGAATTCCCAACATTGGCTTGGTAAATTTCAACAGTAACGTGACTAAGAACCACAGGTAGACAATTTACAAAATGTTGCCAGGTACATCATTCGTCATATATATATGTGTGTGTTTGTTTGTTTGTGTGTGTGCCGTTAATATATATAATATATACATATAAATATATGTGTGTGTGTGTGCGTGTGTGTGCGTGTGTGTGTGTGTGTGTGTGTGTGTGTGTGTGTGTGTGTGTATGTGTGTGTGTGTGTGTGTGTGCGTGTGTGTGTGTGTGTGTGTGTGTGTGTGTGTGTGTGTGCATATATGTATATAAACATCCGAATATATAGTGATCAACTTGTTTCTTGCATTATTTAGCAGATTCAATGTCTGGAAATATCTGCTTGAACAATATTTTCAAAAGTGTGCCATTGTGTATTTGTGTTGACTACTCCCTCTTTTTTGCACCCTCTGATTCATTGTGGAAAATTGGATGTTCCTCCAGACTCCTTCGGTGGCTCTGTGAAGGAGACACAGAGCTCTGCTCCTGGGGGACCTGGAGGCGACCTGCTGGGAGGTACAACTGTTTTCGGTTACACAATAAATCTAGACAGTACGGACCAGGCCAGTGCGTGAATATCGCGAATAATTGACGACCATTATCAGTGCACTGAAAAAAAAAATGCGGGGGGGGGGGATGCCACGAAAATCTTGAGTAAGTAGTCCACAAATAGTTTTGAAACATTGAAAAAAACTCAGCGAATAAGTAAATCTGAGGATGCTGAACCCCAAGTATGCTTGAAAATGGATACATAGGGGTGCCTTGAGATATGTGACCGAGCTCATCGCTTAAAACACTTTTATGTCAACATCTCATCTTTCTTCCCTCCCGCCCCCTACCCCTTAAAATGAATGTGAATGCCAATTGTAATCACTAAAATAGTACCATACTTATTGTTACTTTATAGCATCATATAGTCATGACATAATTGAATAGAACATATAAAAAATGAACAGTGTGCACGTCCTGATTGATTCAGTGGGCCTGCTTTTAGTGTGCACAACAATACGGTAATGAAGACACAAACAAAGAACGCTACTCGAAGTGACTCAGTAATCTGCAATTATACTCGTTAACGTGGGCAAATGAAGAAAATATACCTGTGGATATTGTTGTATTGTTTCTCTATGTCTGTTGCTGCACCATTGATAAAAATAATAATTATAAGAAGAATACCCATTCCTTAAAGTGGGATAGCATCACCACAAATAGCTATTTGTTAGCAAATTGAGTGAATTTTCCATTATGCATTAGCATTAATCTAGCATAGTGTTTGGCTTGCGACTCCTCTAATGTGTACACTACTTGTACTTCACTAGATGCTAGCTATCTCAAGTACGAGCCGGATGAAGACCAGCGGCATAGAAAATGGATGGATGGATGTTATTGCAAATAGTGGTCACAGTTCTGTCTGTCTGTTCATTAGACCTCATGTCCCCAACCCTGGCACCCACCGTGGCCCCGGCCCTGGCTCCAGCTCCAGTGCAGAATGATCTTCTTGAGTCGGGATTTGAAGCTCTGGGTTCACTTCCCTCTCCGACGCCACCTGTGCCAGCTGTACCAATGATACCTGCCACAGCGGAACCTGCAAAAAACACACTGGCGCACTCTGGTGGCTTTGATGCTTCAAGTAAGTAGCATTTTAAGTTTTTAATTAATGTCAGGAATGGTAGTAGCTTAAAAATAAGGTGGTGTGAACCTTTCAAAGATATCGCTTAAACATTCTTGCTTGATTACTAGTAAATGTAAAAGTGTATCGTACAATGAAACGGAGCAATTTGGGCACTTATTGCTGAGAGCTTGTCTGGTGCATGGATGACGCAGTGTGACGTGTTACCACGACTGTTGCTGACCGCTTAAGTTCTCACCATGGCTCTATCTCTATGATTGATCTGATTTCTCTCTTATCTTGTTTCAATGTCACACATGCTCTGCTGTCTTGTGCTTCACACACGCTCTATTTTGCTCCACCCACTTTCCCCCACCTCCTTCATCTTCACCTCTTTCTCTCTGCTGGCTTCCTCTTGCTTGCTTCTTCTAATGTGTAATTGGTGAGTTGAACTCCACAGTGCATTCCAGCATCTGCACTTTATGAAGTCTGCCTTTTCTTTTAGGATAATATGCATGTTTAAAATGTAATCATAATCCCTGAGTGTCTCCTGCATGAGACTAAATAAACTACGTTCAGGAATTACAATCCCCCAGTCATCTCTAGTGTTGGTTTTTATCCAAATGCCATTAAAGATGCAGACGATAGTGATGTCACATGATAACATTGCAATGAATTAGGCACCATATATTGCAATGATTATAATGGGCAATTCCAAATAGTTCATCTTGCAGATCATATTACCTGTTATAGTAATCATAAGATCTGTGGAACAGATGATCATACAATATTTGTATTATGTTCGTTTGCTCTTTATTTCAAAATTAAGCATCATTTTTTACTGATGGTGACAAGCAAAGGGAAACCGTATTCTACATGAAACGAACATATAGGGACACCTCGTTGTAAGTCAGTGCTTGATGTAACAATAAATAAATAAATCCATCTTGAGATGTACATGTTGCCAGTGTGTTGCTGTTGCTCCCCCCTTGAATCTTCAAATGTGGTCCCACTCTTTGTACCTGTTCAACATTGCTCTTGAAGCTGGATTGTTTCCCTCGCCTTATACTGTCGGGTTTGACATCTGCCCACTGCCTGCATTCTAGATAGATTGGGGATTAACAGACATGTAATCTGGAGTGCTTTTTTTTTAACGTCATGCCTTTCCTACCCTCTCTTCAAGTGTTTGATGGATTAGGTGACTTGCTGATGCCCGCCGTTACGCCGCAGAGCACCGGGGGAAGCACGACAGGAAGTGCAGCAGGGAGCATGGGAACTCCCGTCACAGTTGAAAACATTGCAGCTGCTCCACCTGCAACCCCGCCCCCAAGCAAAAGCGTTGCAGGGGATCTTGACTCGTCATTGGCCAACCTGGTCGGAGGTAAATTTGTTGTCTGGTCCTACCCATCGCTGATTTCCATGAACACTAACGTTCCATTTCTTCTTTTCTTTCTCCCTTTAGACCTGGGAGTGAAGAAAAAGTAAGTATGCTCATTGCGTCCATGGTGAATCAATGTATCATTTATTCGTTTGTTACTAAAAATGAAATAATCTCTTATTTTCTCAATATTGGTTGAAAAAAAACAAAGAAAAAGGAGAAAAAAATAAAACATTAAACATTTCAATATTTTTCAACAATACTGCACACCACAATCAAAAGAATAAAACTTAATAAGTAAATTGTGGAGGAGGAGGAAGAGGTGTGTGGAGGCATTCAGGTGAGAATGCTGAGGTGGCAGGGATTGACCATTGACCGAGTTACACTTTCGGCATGTGCAACTTTAGTCATTTTCAAACCACTGTCCAACTTTTTGACAAAGGCAACATTTGTTCCCATGGAAATAGCCTTCCTTTTCTTACTATCCATCCGCCTATCTACTAATAATCTTACTGTAGATACCCCCAGAGTGAGAAGAAGTTGACTGGAGGAGCCAACTGGACCCCTCATGTGGCCCCCACAAGCTGGACCACAACAGGTGTCCCCATGGTGAGAATAGCTTTGAATTTCGACAGTCAAACCTCTTACCCCATCCATACATGTAGGGGGCAACCTAACTACACGTGTTCTTTGACAAAATATGACTTTCCAACCAGGCTGGTGTGGGTCCTGGTGGACCTGGAGCAGCGCCTCCTAGTGGAGCAATGGCGCCACCAATGAGTGCACAGCCTGGTTTTGGCATGGTGAGGAAAGTTACACACACACGGTATCTAAATAGAAATATGAATAAATACGGTACTCCCCGTTTCGCTTAAAAAAATGGTTTGATCCACCTCACCCCGCCCATTTCCGCTTCAGCATTCCAAGTGGCGAGCACCAGCCGTGTGTTATGCTTTGACCAGAATATGTGACAGATTTCTTACCTTCTACTCAATACCAACACATATTTATCATTTGGGCAGTGCTTTTAGTGAGCCGGTACGCACCAGTATGGAGTACCAGCGCTCTTCAATTTTAGCTTGTAGAATGCCAGGATTTCCGAACCCAGAATACCCTCTCATGTACTGTGTTTCTATTGCGCTTTGTGATACTCATACGCCTTTGGCCACACTGTACTGCATTATCCCGTATGCACTGGTACATGCCACACGCCTGTCCCTCACGAGGCGGTCTTGCAAGTCAAGTAGAAGTACGGTACATGAATTTGTGTTCAGCCTGCTGCAGGAGGGCCAGGAGCTCCCATGATGCAGCCCATGATGGGTCAGCCTATAATGGGTCAGTCCATGATGAGACCTCCCTTCTCTGGCGTGGTTGGAGCTGCACCGGGAGGAGCTGCGGCACCAGTAAGAGCACACACACTGTGGAACTTCTTCTGTCAAACATGAATGTTTGGATTTCACACTTCAGTATTAAACTCAGGTCTCATCATGTCTTTGCGTGCATATGGAGTGCACAGAGTAATATCAACACTATTGTCCATTTTTTGTACATAATTTTACCCATTATTCTATGACTGGTCAACTTATGCCTAGGGTACATGTGTATTTTTTTTATTTTGTATGTTTTTTAAAGCTTTCTCCTGGACCTGCAAGCCAGAGTCCCAAAAAGCCCAAGGATCCGCTGGCAGAGCTCGACCTTAAGGACTTCTTATAACACAAATGAAAGGAGGGTATGTTGCAGTCTGTTTTAAGAAAGTGACATTTCAAAGTCGACTGAAAGAGTCATGAAGATTTTTATCTCTCAGACGTACCACTGTAGTAATATGAATTGGCAGCAATTACAACACAAAATCATGTCTGGAAAAGTTTGTACGGTATTAGCTCTGCATATCGTCGGCCACCTCTCAGAACTGCCTTAGTCATATTTCAGTGTTTTCAGAACACAAGAAAAAAATACTTTTGGAAAACACATTTTCATTGTTTTGTTACGATACAAAACACTACGTAACCTAATCAAAGTCTTTCTCTCCTAAGTGTAACCAAGATCTGTACGGTAATTTGTCAACACTAGCCAAGTTGTTTCTTCATGTTCAATCTTAAGCGGTTTTCCTTTCCCACCCTTAAGAAGATACCGGTTGAATCTCGGCAAAAATGATGTCATCACCTGGAAAAACTCTCTTAACGAAGCCCAGTTTTTATGGGCCCGGCCTGCTTTTTGAAAATATTTCTGGAAATGCCGTATGAACTGCATATAAGAGCACTCTGGAAAATATACTGTCCTATAATTATTTCTTTGAATAAGATAATGAGGGCAGACTATCCTGTCTTGCAGACACAGATATTTTTCTCAACAGTTGGAATGCGCCCATCGTTTACCCGACATCTGTCAAGATTCCAGGATGCCAGTGGCCCTGCCATTATCTCTCCGTTGTCTCCTTCTCGACATGATAAGAGCCTCTCTCATCCATCTATGTTCTGTTTCCTTCTCTTGTGTGATGTTGTAGCACAAACTGTGAAAGTGAACCATAGCGGATTATAAATAGTATACAAATATATATGAGAAAAAGAATTCCAAGTGTGTGGTCATGTAAGGTGTTCTCAACTTTTTGTCTCAAGCAAAATCTCCACCAAAAAAAAAAAAAATCTGAAAATGTTTTTGAGTGAAAGTGAAGGCGTATGTGATTAGATTTATTTCATGGTTACATTTTGATGTCCAAAGTTCCACCTGGTCTTGTCCCCTGCCTCCTTGAAAAAGGGGAGAAGGCCTTCTTTGTTCTGCTCTAATTGGGTGAGCGAGCTTAATTCAGTCCCCGTATTTTTTTTCAGAACTATATTGTGTCCTGTTTACAAAAAAGGTTCTAATGGATGTACATAGACACCACTGGTGTGTTTGACAATTACGTACCTATTCTGTACTGTATGTCTGTTAAAGAGAACTATTAATGTGAATCTGACATGAAATCGTGAGGAGTAATGTGAGTGTCATTCTGTCATCATCTGGAAAAAAAAGATAATTAAATTGTATGTTATGAAATTAATTGTGTGGGCTTTGGAGACATTGAAACATCTAACTGAGGCTCTGTGTTTCTTATTATTTGTGTCTTATTTTTCCATGTTACTAGTTTGTGTCAGTTGTTTCATCTTTAATGATGTCCGGCCCAAGTAAGGCAAGGCTACTGTTAATCCAAAAGCTTTCGTTATTTATCATGGAAACACATTTTAACTCTGCCCCTCAATGAAACAATTGCACTTTTTATTGCGTGCAGTGTATTTTTTTTTAATCTCGTTTGTGCTGACCAATAAATTTAATAGGAGCCAAATAAAAGCTTTCAATTCTTTTTTTAAGAACAGATGTCATGGATCCAAACTCTGGACAGTCTTGTATGATGGAACAGTTATCATTTAAACAAGTGTTCTGCTTTTGTGTTTGACAGCCCAAATTATCAATCTCTGGGTATGAACAAGTATTTTTCACTGCTTACTGCAATTTGCTGAATTCTCTTCTTTGGCATCAAGGATTTGTAGTGTCTCAGACTGTAACATTTTGATCCACATTGTTATTTGTTAGAGTGTTTGTTTTGTGCATTGACCTGGTTTTGGACTACATGCTATTTGCATTTGAGATACAGTCATATATCTCCTGTGTCATTCAAACGGACTGTTTAAAATGTAAGATTGTACAAAAGAGATCACATTAAACATTTTCATGGATGAGTTAAAAGAATTTTATTTTTGTTTAATTTATTTTGTGTATGCTGTCGCTTCCCAGTGCATGTAAGCCCTCTGAGATGCAATAAACAATGGATTGAACTGCATATTGCCCCTCTCATTTCTGTCTTATTAACTTACATATGTATCTGCTGTGATACTTTTTTTAAAAGAGCGGTTTTCGGGAAAAAGTAGTGCTACTGCATGATTATTGACACTGTCTTTCAGTTGATGTCAATGTAATAATTAAGCGCTATTCAAGCTGAACCTGTGCCTTGGCGACCAAGCCAGGGTGTACCCAACCTTTTGTCCAAAGGCAGATGGAATAGACTTCTTGGCAATTTTTTTATTACAAATGAGATAATGGATGGATGGCTACAAACACATTATGTTTAATTATGAATAATACAGTATCTATGTATTAAATGTCACCAGTCATATAATTTATCAGCCTTGTCTGCCACAAGCACTCCTGGAAGTTTTCTTACGGGATCTCGTGTGGTACCGTCATTACGACCATCTTGATGTTACCCACGTCTTCAAAACACATCTCCTTGATGGCCCACTTTGACCTTGGGAAAGAACAAATACATCACACAGAGCCAGGTCTTGTGAGTAGGGAGGTTACTCAAAAACGACCCGGTTCTTCTCAGCCAGGAAGTATCAGATGCTCAAGCCATTGTAGGCAGGTGCATTGTCAGGGCGAATAAGGCACCAGATGCTGTGCCACAACTTTTGCCTCACTGAACGTTGAGAATGTGCTGGTTGATCGTCTGGCCCACGTTGAAAGGGAAAACTCGTAGTTTGGATTTTAAATAATATCATATGGCTGTTTTGTTCTCATTCAGGGGCTAGTGCAGTGGTTCTTAACCTGGGTTCGATCGAACCCCTGGGGTTGGGCGAATCCGTCTCAGGGGTTCGACGGAGCCTCTGCCATGGAGGGTAAGACTCACGCGACTCAACATGTCATTTCGTTCTGACATGCCCACTTGGCCATCACTGGCTGCAGATGATCACATTACATTGCTTGTCCAATCAGTGCTGCGGGAAATTTAGTTTGCTGTCGTGATCATACGTCGTGTGATAAAAAAAAAAAAGTTTTAAAATACATGCTAACTATGTCGAGCAAAAAAAGAAAGTGGTCAGACGAATATGTACAACATGGATTCACATGCATCACGGCCCGTGATGGGACTCAGTGTCCTATCTGCATGATTTGTCATGCCAAGTTGAGCAACTCCAGTGTCGCACCAGCAAAACTGAAGGAACACTTCTCGGATCATATTTTTATTTTTCACTCAGGGTTCGGTGGATGCGCATATGAAAGGTTAGATTAGTTACCTCTAATAAGGTTAAGGACCACTGGGCTAGTGTGAGGCCCAATCACAAACCCAACAATCATGTTAGTTTTGCCATGCTGACTTCTGAATTTATGTCCTGATGAAATTGTACAGTAATTGCCAGTATCCAGCACCCAATTACGTGCATCTCAACATATCAGAGAGAAGATTTTGTCGTAGTCGTGAACACTGATTATTATTGTACATCAATCTGCATCATTAGTATCAGAAATTTGGTGTTTATTAGTTTTTACAGAAAAAAATGGGAACATCAGCAACATTTTAAAAACATTTCATCTCATATTACAATGTGCTGTTCCAGTATAAAACAATATTCTAATGTCTGTGGTCAAATTAAACCCTTTGCATAAGAAATCAATTAAATTATCAAGTAATTTATTGAAAGGTTCAGTCCAATCTGAGCACAACAGCCTCAAAATCATAGTTACAGTAGTCGGCTCCCCTTTCCCTGGGAAAAAAAAAAGCTTATAGTTCGATAAATTAGCACCATGTGTTCTGGATAAGCACCAGTACAATTATGTGCGCACCAAAAAAAAAAACATTTCACTGCTATCGAGAAAAGCTGGCGTGTCAATTTTAATTTAAGGTCCATTAGAACCAGCTCTTTTGGGACAGAAAGTGAACGAATCCTGTAGACATAAAAAAAACTTTTCGGTATACACATTGCAAAACACCAGCTCATTAAAAGTTATTCATTCATGTATTCATTATTTCTGTGCTGTCTGTTTGTTGAATATAGTTGACATACATTTCTGTCCTGGGTCTTGTCAAAGCCAATCACCATCACTACAGTGAGAACTTGCAAGATGGCAAGTCTCTCTCAAAGACATTTAGACAAGTCGATGCACTTTTTGAAAATATATCCGACAAAGTGAAACGTGGACAAAAATCGAAAGCACAACTGCAGATCAGAGTGATCTGTAAACAATTCAAATATATATGTTTTTCTCAGTTTTTTTTTTTCAAATAAATTAGAAAAGCCACAGTTCTCTTTATGTGTTACGGAGTTCCTGTTGTTGTCAACACTGAGTCTGTACGGCTGTGTGGTGTGTGTTTGTAGATGAGTGTGGTGGGAGGCACAGGCAAGAAGCGAGACAGGCTTCATGTTGGCGATGGGGCGGCGGGGGCAGGTGGGGGGTAGACTGGGTGACCTTTGGTTTTAAGGAAGTGGATCTGGGCAGTATCCCGTCGGACTCTGTGTTGTCTCAGGACACCTGGCACTCACTCGAGTCCCCGTGGACCCAGTAGCAGATTTGGGCGTATTTGAGAGGCGTGATCCTCACTGCAACGTTGTAATCCTGCTGCAGCCCATTGCCGTTAACATCCACCCACTGATGACCAGAGAAAACCCCGATGATCTTTCTCTTCCACTTCTTCTTGCCTGGCTCTTTGAGACGGATATAGACCCCTGAACCACTGGACCCTGGCTTGGCATCGCAGTACTGGTACAACAAATCATTGGACTCCTCAGACACGGAGCAGAACCTGTAGACCAAGTTCCCTGGCCTGTCATCATCAAAACCGGAGAAGTGAATTCTTCCTGCGGGAAGCTTCTTGACTGAGGAGATGACACCCAGATCCATGTGCTTCACTTTGGGTGCTCGCTTCAGCTCCAGAACCGCATAGTCATAATCGGCAGTCAGTCCATCAGACACACCTTTGAACCAACCCTTCGGCACTTGAGTTTTCTTGACCCTGGTCCACCTGAATGAGGGTTTCTCCGCTTGTGTGGCGCTTCGGCGACTCCGGCTCTTTCTCCCCTTTGCTTCCTTTCCTTTACGGCCCCCTGCCTTCTGTTCCACTTGCTTTACTTCTTCTTTGGCGCCATCTCCCTTTCTCTTTTTGCCTTTGCCTCGCCCTCCTTTCCCTTTCCCTCCTTTCCCCCTTCTAGATTTCTCCTTAAGAATACCGACGCGAAGCTTCTGAACGCCATCCAAATAATCCTTTCCATCGTGGATGCAGTGGGCCGCCGTCAACACGTGTTTGGGTGACACCAGAACTCCGGAGCATCCCGTGGAGATCTTGACAGTAGTGGAGAAGGGATACTTAGTGGAGAACTGCTTATCGGAAATAGTGAAGCGGGTGTCCGTACCGTACACCTCTCTTTTGTGACGGGACCTATAGGAGTCGTTTCTGGACCAGGCGGTCACCTCGTTGAGACCTTGCACAGACACTGAGGTATATGTGCGCGAGCCATTCTCATAAACCGTCTCGTAGGATAGGAGCTGCTCCAGGTCGTTCAGGGACGGCGAGGGGAGAGCACGCTGACACTCGATCCCGCACGTTCCGCTCACCTCCACTTGAGGATGAGCTGAGAAGTTGGGACTGGTCAGAGGCAGAGTGCGCCTCTTCCTTACCAGGGGCAAATTCCACTGAGGCCAAGTGTACTCGTCGTCAACTGTTGCAGTCAGCTCGGCAGCGACAGCCGCCATAACCGACACAGTCATTGGGAGCAGCACACATAGGTGTAGAGGGCCCATTGTGAATTGGGCCTGGCTCTGAAAACGAAACAAAGGAGCGAATGGTTACAAGGTTGAAAGATTCATCCATATCAGATATCAGCCATGGAATATTCTATGTACAGCGGTATCTCGATTTAGGAGTGTTGTGACTTATGAGTTTTTAACATCACGAAAGCGTACCAAAATTTGAGTTACGAGCGAAATATGGATACGCTGCCACTCGAGTAAAACTGAAGTAGCGTCACAGCCGTTTGTAGATAAGTGTAGGAGTGTACATACCGTATTGGCCCGAATATAAGATGGCCCTGATTATACGACGACCCCTCTTTTTCAAGACTCAAGTTTGAAAAAAGACAGTCGCAGGGCACATAGAGACGAACAACCATCCACGAGCACACTCACACCTAGGGACAATTTCGAGTGTTCAATAAGCCTGCCACACATGTTTTTGGAATGTGGGAGGAAACCGGAGCACCCGGAGAAAACCCACGCACGCCCGGGGAGAACATGCAAACTCCACACAGGGAGGCCGGAGCTGGAATCGAACCCGGTAGCTCTGCACTGTGAAGCCGACGTGCTAACCACTGGATTACTGGGCCGCCCACTTTTTGAACAACAAATTAATTTTTATACAGAAAATAATTACAGTGCATTTGAAACAAATGATTATAATAATATATTTGAAAGAAAGAGCATGTTATTTTGCCTAATTAAAAATCTAAAGTGCAATCACATTTGTAAATGAATGACATCTGGTTTTTGAAATGTAAATTACATCATAACTTCTCCTCAGCTGACGGTTAACCTGGCCGATCTTCGACCCACTTTTCTCTAGATTGTCAGTATGTTTCTCCATTTTCTGTGATCTCTTCTATTATTTTCTTCTCTTCTCTTTCTTACCGCTATTTTTATTTTTCTTCTTCGTGCTACCGCTATTTTTATTTTTATTCTCTGTGACAGGGGTTCACTTTGGCCTGGAGAGTCAAGTTCAGCATTCGCTTCAATGATATTTGACGCCATCGAGCGTCGTGAATGGGTATAACATCTAGACTCCGAATATAAGATATCCTTTATTTGTCCCCCACTGGGGAAATTTACAGTTTACAGCAGCAAGATTGTGGGTATAAAGAAGAAAGAACAACGTTTTTGCATTCAAAGATGTCGCATCATTTCATTTTTTTATTCAGCAGCCTGACAGCAGTCGGTAGGAAAGAGCGGCGGCACCTCTCCTTCTTGCAGCGCGTGTGGAACAGTCTCTGGCTGAAGGAGCTACCTAGTGCTGTCAGGGCAGGCTGGAGGGGGTGGGAGGGACTGTCCATCATAGCTTTTAGCTTAGCTAGCATCCTCCTGTTGCCCACCTCCTCCAGAGTGTCTAGAGAGCAGCCTAGGACAGAACTGGCCTAATATAAGGATATAAGACGACCCCCACTTTTTCTTACTCCCACTTTGTCTTATTTCAATGCAAAAAAACACCCTCTTATATTCAGGTAAATACGGTACATGAAGGTCACCAAGTTGCTTGTCGCATTGCATCTGTTCACACGTATGTAGAATGTACTCATCAGGTGTGCAAGTAGACAAAAAGAGCACGGTAGTTTTTTTGACCGTGAGTTCGCCATGTTTGTTTGTTCCATGTTTTGAAAGGATAGAACATTTAATGTCACACTTTCATAATAAATAATGCACAAAATCAACGACGAAGGCCTTATTTCACACATTCGACTAAGTGTGTCAGACGACTCTTCCTGTCAGTACAAAGGAAGGCCAAATCTCACTTCCAATTTAAATTCATTTCAATGGGCAATATTGCTTAAAAATAAAAGAGTAGATTGAGTGAGGAGCTTGGTTACAATAAGTACCACTCTACCGTATATAACAACAAATTTCTTCACTATTATTGTCATTACCCAGGAGTTAGCTGCTATCTATAAATGCTACAGTTGGTCAGACAGTTCCACTGACCTTGAATTGCAATGGGAGAAGCACGCTTTTGCTATGCGCAGGAGATCATGTTCAGAAAAATATGCATGGAGCAATTCATGTAGAATATCGGTTCACCGGCTACAAATATTGCTTGGTTTCGCAAAGTATGCTTTCTGTTTCTGCTTTCTGTAATTCTCATTTGTGCTTTCTCTCACACAATACATTGCTATTGTAATTGCTACATGTAACATAAAGAATCCTGGTGTTCTGTTTTTCAGTGGCTGCAAAGGGTTAATTGGTTCTTCCATTCATTTCAGAGGGTAAGGTTGATTAGAGTTCAAAGTGATCTGAGTTATCAGCATGGTGATGGAACAAATTAAACGCGTAAGTCAAGCTACCACCGTATGAATACTGTTTTTCCAGTATTTCTTATGGAGACCATTAATTGGGAATCCAAACAAATTGAAAGTCGGACATAGACTGTTTGCAGGCTTATGGAGTGCTCTCAAGGACAAACTTCCTTCACAGCAAGATAATGGTAGTCCAACAAATACTTACATTTGAGGAAATGCATAACGTTTGTTAAACGTTATCCTTTCATATTTTGTTGATATGTTGTTTATATATATATATATATATATATATATATATATATATATATATATATATATATATATATATATATATTTCTCAGCGCCCTTACATATATTTCAAGCCCTCTTCAGCACCAGAAAAGGGAGTGAGGAAAAAAAATAAAAAATGGAGCTTAGCTTGTATTTTATTGAGGAATATTTGATGGCTGCGTGGCAGGTGGGCCCCATTCCCGCTGAAATTGGGTGAGAGTTGTTGTATATGCAGGACCTGTTGCCAGTTGTATCTATATGTTGCACTGAAACGTTAAAAATGAATCCTGCAGATTTTGCCTATCCATTGCTGTTACCATCAATATGACACTGCAAGAATCAAGACAAGGGCACGGAAAATCCTCCTGGATCCCCCTGGCCACCACCTTTTCCAGCTACTCCCCTCAGGCAGGCGTTACAGATCCATGCGCACCAAATCCAGCAGACACTTAAACAGCTTCTTCCCTCTAACCATTAACTATCTAAACAGTCAATGACATAGGCACTCTTCTTGTACAACAAATACTGCTACTGGTCACTCTAAAATGGTTCAATGATTTTCTGCACCAACTGTACAAACTGTCATGGTATTGTATTCTACCACTGATCACTTTAGCTCTGCTTGATACTTTGCACAGTGTTTCACAGTTGTCACTGGCTGGTACCACCGCACGACGGTTCAATTACATTACGAAATGTCCTCCCATACCTATTTGTCATGTCCTTGTTTACGATGATACTAATGCAGCGTGTTATACCGGAGACAAATTCCTTGTGTGTTCTACATACCTGGCCAATAAAGATGATTCTGATTCAGATTCTGAAATGTGTGTCGATATTTGACACGCACTTTAGTTCAGATTTGTTATCATTTGAATTTGAAGAAACACAATTTGCACGTTTCTGTCATTTTTGGGCAGACAGATCCTCGTCTGGTCATCCATCACCTGACCAAATGAATAACCTGCGTATAAAACTAAACACACAATATTTATCAGCAGCAATCAGGCAACCCAAAAAACTTGAGCACATACAGTACTTTGGTCTCGTTAAGTGCACTTCAATCAAATCGTGGCACGGGGATTTCACTTATACACAAGAAGTAAGTTAGCTAGCAACTACATCTACAGTGCCAGAAATATACCGTTCAGTTTCCCTTTCTCTTGACGTGGGTGTACGACAAGGCATTCTTTGGAAGTTGGAAGACCCAGTTCCATTTCTGGCCAGAGGGAGGCAGTGTGTACCAAAGTTCCACATCACCTCCAGTTTATGCACAGCAACCGGGGCACACGAGTTCGGCAGCACATCCATTTCTCCAAGCTTTTCTGCAAGTCTGCACGAAATAATTGGTCGCATTATTCATGGTCTATGGATACACTGGCCCCACTAGCTAAGTTGTTGCATCAGCTCCTTGGTGAAAAGATTTATACGCAGATAGAGTCGCAGCTGTGGTTAACATTGAGGTATGGAGGAACCACGATTCTCAGAATGAGCTAAAGACAGTGGCTTGGAGGTTTGCCACAATGGTTAACCTTCTCTTTTAGTTATGACCACGTCTGGTTTCCTCAGTACCGCTCTTCTCCCGTGTCAAAAAATGACAGGACACGTGTGCATCCTACACAATTATGGCTCTTGGTATGGCACTGGTACAACCATTTTCCTGATAACCCAATAAAAAAAGCCTGTTAATACAGTTAACTCCATCCAGCAGAGTTTAACTGCAAAGTCGGAAAAATGTCATTCCGTCAGCTCCGCTGTGGTCATGAAGTCACACAGACAACTTCCAAACAGATGAGGGGTAAGTCGTTTGGATGTTTCTGCAGACAGTCTGATAGCTGCACTTTCCAGTTGGAGGATAAACCTCCGGCGGTGTGCGGTATGGTGTGGGTTGGGGGCGGCACCGATGAGGGGGGCTGGAACAGGCAGCTTCCAAAGACACATTCCTTTTTAGTTGGAGGGAAATGCAGTATTACAGTGAGCTGCAACTCAGAAGTACAGAACCTGTAATGTGTTTGGATGTCCAAGTTGTTTTCTCCCACGACAAATACTAGAAATAGAATTCATCTGATGCGGGGCTTTTACCTTCGATATCATAACACTCGTAAAGACTGCACTGATAAGCACTGGAGTACCATTTTGCCATGGTTAATGGTGCAAAAATAAATTGTACAGCTAAGTGTGAAAACATCAATAAATCGTGTAGCAGCTGCAGTACTGTTAGGTTGCTGTACCACCGGTGATAACTCCTCAAGTCATTTTTACTGACTTCACCATTTTGCTTGACATCACTGAGACTCAAGTACAGTATAGGCATAGACCAACTCCAAAAAATGCAAAAAAACACTTTGAAAACGGTATAAGTAAAATGACCTCAACTTGAAGGCTTGGCTGACGCGGAGCACAGAACCCTTTTAAAGTCGGAGCCAAGATAATCTGCCAAAAACAAAGGATAATAAAACAAGCCCCCGAGAGTTGCACAACAGCCTAAATAATTGAGACTAAAATGCCCTTTGGTGTCTGTTCAACGTCACACTTCCTCAGCCAGATGCCGACATCAGAAAAAAAAAAAACACTGGAAAGTCTGCAATAACTCACTAGGGTGGAAAGTGACTGATATACTGCCACCATGGCACTTAGTCACATGAAGCCCTCAAATTGGAGTTCAGTCATTTTCCACCCAAGTGAGTATATGCCCTCTCCATCAGCCTCATGCTTGATGGCCAACAGGGGGCGTAAGCGTCCCCGGACTTTTCAAAGCGGCGGTCACTCAGCGATTTTCATCGAGTAAGTAGTTCAGCAAGCGATTTTTTTTTTACCCGACCTGACCACTTACCTCAACTTTAAAAAAAAGTAAGATGATCTTGACCTTTTACAAAATAGGCAAAATAAACTATATGTTGAAACATATTATATGAAATCAAATGAAAACCTGCAAGATACTGTGTTCAGTTTTTGGTCAAATGTGATTTTTTTTTCACATCTGACAAACTTTGCAGCACTGATTAAATGTTGCGGAGTCATTATAATGTAATGCAAAACATCAGAAATGGATTCTATAAATAATGAACTGGTACTTCTACAGAATTATTAAATCTCTCAAACAACAACTACCCATTCAGAGGAAGTTGAAACAATTCACATTACATTAAGTTTAAATGAAAGAATACATTGATTTTACATACATATATCCAAAACCAAACAAGACGGATTGGTTCCTTCACAAGGAGGAACATTTAATAGTAGTCCTACCTGCTTGCATCCGATTGATGGATATGACAAATCCACAATATTTTTTCCTAAAAGATGCACAAAGGATGCCCTTTAAAAAAAACGTTTGTTACTTCATCCCAGACGTCCAGGCATCAACAGGCTCCTCTCTCCTCATTGCTCATTCTAAGTGGCTGCAGAGAAAGTTGAAAGCACTTGATGCTGAGGAGGGAGGCAAGAAGGGAGGGGGATTTTGAGGCAAGCACAATCTGAAAAAGAGACTTTTTCCCTGCCCTCTCTCCGGCAACAAAGCCTTCTGCTCGCGTGGGTGGGGCTAGAGCAAGTGTCCAAACAAGTCACGGCGTTGTATTCAGCAGAAGCCACACAGCACAGGAGACGAGATGGTGTGCGGCCTGCGCAACGAGGCACAAAACAGGAGTATAATCGAGCCTCATTCTGGCTGTGGGACTCTACAGGAATTAGTTCCACTGGTCTCACAACAATAGCGATGGGGCGCTACGGATCTGAATTCCTACATTCTCAACATCTGCAACACTTTTCCCCTGTAAATGAAGTTTAGTGATACAATTGTCCGGACAGAAATGCACTCAGATTAAATCTACTTGTCCAATAAAATATCCAACCCTATTATTCAGTAAGTCTGCACCAATTACTGCTGATGAAGAGTACAGAGTAACTTGTTTAAAACAATCCTTAGTGCCTGTCGTCACTTTCTCGCTCTACAATTCTCCTAATACGAAGCAACATGTGCTTGATAAAAGCTTTAATTTAGCACTCGCATTTGAAGTTTACTCTAAACATATCAACATGGTCTAAAAGCATATAAAAGGTTTGAAAAAAACCTTGTGAATTCATCCATTTTTTGATTCGCTTATCCTCGCAAGGGTCGTGGCCGAACTGGTTGCCAGCCAATTGGAGGGCACATCCTGACGAACAACCATTCGCACTCACACTCACACCGAAGGACAATTTAGAGTGATCCATCAACTTGCCATGCATATTTTTGGAATTTGGGAGTAATCTGGAGTACCCGAAGAAAACCCAAGCAGGCACGGGGAAAACAAGTAAACTCCACACAGGTAGCTGGAATCGAACGCTGCACCTCTGCACTGTGAGGTCGACGCGCTAACTGGTCGACCACCATACTGCACCTGTGCAAATTGTTATCAATAATTTTGCATTTGTTTAAAACGATACAGAAAGTGGATGCATGGATCACCGTTGGGACCATACATGTAAACTTTTTCTTCTCCGGTTCTTGCTGATAAATGAGAAAAGGTGTGCAGTAAACAAAAGAGAAAATATAAGCCAACCAAGTTTTTGCACGATGGAGGAGTCGTTTTTCTGTGTTGTCCTAACGTGGTGACATACACGAATGCTCAATGGGACGTGGTGAGTTTCAGAATTGCAATGAATATTTTAGCACATTGTCCTGGTCAGTTGATGGAAAAAGAAAGCTCGGGTGTCTCATTTATCTTATTTTATGTTAAAATGATGGATGTAAATGGAGAAACCATGCTTAATTGAAGGCGGGTCATTATACAATGGCTGTGTCCAAAAAAATAAATATCTATGTAGCTACCATTTATTTATATAACCCTCATGTCCATGATGATGTATGTGGGAACAGGAGCAGGAACAGGTGCACTTAAATGTTGTGGGGGGGTTTTCCCCAAATGTGTGGTTTTGGTTGAGCTGGAAAAATATTTTGTGGTATTTTACCAGGTGAAGCACACACGTGTGATGGGCATGTTGTACTGTACATCTGTTTTTGTCTTTTTTGTGTGAATATGAAGATTTTGTCTGTATCAAACTTCATATCCACAATCACTGCTTTTATTTGATATTTGCAATGTCAAATGTTTCACTCAGGGGGGAAAAAATGTGGGGATTTGGAACATCTGGCTGCAGACAAAATTTGGCTCCTATGATGTCATTTGTATTTCAAACTGACCTATATAGAATCCCTTACTTGGCTCCGTCCTTCTAAGCCAACTGTTTATAATATTCCACCACTGATGATAGTGTGAGTGCTTCTGTGCGTGCACAAACGCTTGGGAGAGGAAGTAAGCGGTCAGGAAGACTTGGGTGGCCATGCACACCTGATGTAGCTTGTTAAAACTCATGATGTATCCGTGAGGCTGATGACCACATATGTGGGTGTGGACTTTATGCATTAAAAATTACACTGCACAATCCTCTTTATTCTGAGTATGCTCATATATTCTTGTGTGAAGCTTCATCCATCCATCCATCCATCCATCCATCCATTTTCCGGTCCGCTTTATCCTCACAAGGGTCGCGGGATAGAGCCTATCCCAGCTGTCTTTGGGCAGTAGGCGGGGGGACACCCTGAACCGGTTGCCAACCAATCGCAGGGCACACAGAGACAAACAACCATCCGCACTCACACTCACACCTAGGGACAATTTAGAATGTTCAATCAGCCTGCCATGCAAGTTTTTGGAACATGGGAGGAAACCGGAGGACCCGGAGAAAATCCACGCAGGCCCGGGGAGAACATGCAAACTCCACACAGGGAGGCCGGAGGTGGAATTGCACCCGGTACCTCTGCACTGTGAGGTCGAAGCGCTAACCACTGGACCACTGGGCCGCAACCTTCATACAATTCAATCAAAAATTATTGATTACTCTCTGGAAAAAATACAGCAGTCTCATTAAGGGTGAACAAAATAATCTAAAGTCTTGTCGATTGTGACAACAATGGAAGGAAAACTAAAGGTTTTACTACACGCCCCTATCTTTGTCAAAAGTTAAACTACATAATGACACTCAAGAGATTAAATGAATAATGAGGTTAACTTCTAATTCCTTGCTGTTCTTATGAGCATTTAGTTAATACCTTGCGAACAGGTTTGGTGAGTGATGAAATATGTGTACTGTCAGGATACAAAGATAATAATAACA
The DNA here is from genome assembly GCF_025434085.1 of Hippocampus zosterae. Taxonomy (NCBI): domain Eukaryota; kingdom Metazoa; phylum Chordata; class Actinopteri; order Syngnathiformes; family Syngnathidae; genus Hippocampus; species Hippocampus zosterae. The sequence goes on along the minus strand of NC_067455.1, from coordinate 20,231,163 downwards.
ATGATACGTTGCAGTTTCAGGAAAAAAAAACACAATCAAATTGAAAGCAATTTATGAAAATTATGCGATTATTTTACAGGGCATTTTTTATGTGTGTGTGTGTGTGTGTGTGTGTGTGTGTGTGTTTGAGCCATCGCCTGCATTCAAACTAAGTTTAGTGGTTAGGTTAGTGCTTATGTGTGCTTATGTGGTCACAATACAACTCAATGGACCACCATTGCTCATCATTGCCATTGCTCAACACTGGATTTTTTTTTTTTCCGGTCATGTGAAGAGACTGCTTGGATTGTATTCAGTGGAGGACGCCCATCCACTATCCGAGCTGCTTTTCCCCACGAGGGTCACGAGTGTCTTCAATCAGTGGGTGGGGTTAAGCTCGGCCCACCTGTACCAACAGGCTTGCTCGGCTGAGCCCAGGGGCCTACAATAGTCATAGTTGTCAAAGAATCAATTGGAATTATATATACTGTATGAAAAAAAAACAATTTGTTGATTTTTGGGTGGGGGGGCAGGCAGTGGTAGAGTAGGGGGTGAGAGAAAGAGAGAGAGTGAGAAAGAGAGAGAGTGAGAGAGAGAGAGAGAGAGAGAGAGAGAGAGAGAGAGAGAGAGAGAGAGAGAGAGAGAGAGAGAGAGAGAGAGAGAGAGAGAGAGAGAGAGAAACAATCTCCGGAGTGCAACAGGTAGGCCTATATTCAAGAAGGTCACATGAAACACCCTTTACAAAATATGGTGTTGAAAACAGACTTATGGCAAATCCTAGCAATGTGTTTGTACGTACGTGAAGTTGAATGACACTGACACTACTTAATGGGTATTGATACACACCACCGAGGAACATCATCTTCGTCAGACGTGCCGTTGCACAAATTACATGAACCAAACAACTCACGCAAGAACATTTAAAAAATGTACTGTGATGGCAGATGGGGAGAACTAGAATCGTGAGTCCTTGCAATCACTCACATCCCAGTTTTGGAAGCGGAACTTCCAGCTATGAACATACAGTATTTCTCTCAAAGAATCATTTGAGAATCACGGGAGGCGTTTCCCAGCATGCTTTGTTGCAGATACGAATAACACTGACTGTGTTATCACGCTTCTTGAAGACATTTTTAGAGGACAATTACAGTGGTGTTGCTTCTACTCATCCATTAAAGTACCCTATTTTCGTGCCTAGAGCACATCTAGTGAAAAACACAGTCTAACTGTGTGTATGGGTCGAGTCTTCTTTCTTTTGGTATTTTTGTACAAAGGGGTGTTTGCGCCGTCATAGGAGGGAACACGGGAGTGGGTAGAATGATAATGCACCACTAATAGGTATGTTTGAAGGGGAGAAATATTTGACCTAAGTTAAGGTTACAAAAGTATTTCAAGGAGTTTTTGCATGGACATTTTCTTTTGAAAAACAACCCAAACAATATTTCACTTATTTCAAAATGTTGGTTGTGTTTGCTTCATGTGAGTAAGAATAAGAATCATAGGATCATCTTCATAAGAATGGTAGGTCGCGTGCAGTATTCAATCGATTGTTTTTATTGGTTGTGTTTAGTAATGAATGAGCATTTGAATTTGCAGTATTGATTATTCTTACAGACAACCACAATCACCGACACTGTGAATAAACGTTAACCTCAATTCAAAGGTATTAAGGGTGGAATATAACAAGAGGGAGTCAAGTCTCGGCTTGCAGCCTTTGGTTTTGAGAAAAGCAGTGAGTGATATTTTGGGTTGAGAGGTCAGGCCTGTGTACCGAGGACAGAGGGTCTTTTGTACCAGGTGCTCCCTTTGCGCTCTGGTGTAGGTCATACATAGTTATTGGAGACATCGTAAACTGCGGAAAATAGTGAGACTCACCCAACCGAGCCATTTCATTGTTGTACATTTTGTTTTAACACTTTTTTCCCGCAGTAAAATCATGAAGGACCACTTTTCTGGACATAGAGAAGACATTAAAGGCCATCCACACCATGGCACAGAGCTTTCTAATAAAGCCACTCAGAAGGCCACAGGGGGCTCCAATCCACTTCTACTGGCTTTATTTTGACAACTGAAAGGTCTTTTAGGAAAGCTCAGCACTGCTTTGCTCTAAACAGACCACCATTGATATGACTATTATATGACGTTACACACGGAGTTTGGTGAGTCATCAACCCGCCGACTCTGATTGGTCGTTTTTTTGGGGCCAAAAATGCCTTACTGCTAAATATTTACCTCTGCTGAATGTCAATGAAGGCGGAGTTGGTGGCGGTATCTGAGAGAATGTTTTCCCCGCCCGTTTTTTGTCGTTGGACAATAAGACAGAAACACACACACACACACACACACAAACACACACACACACACACACGCACACACACACACACAAACAGTAATAATCAAAGACATTTATTCACAGTGTCGGTGATGTTCTTTGCTTATTCAGCAGCAATTCTTTTATGTTTTCAGAATGCACTATTATCTGCTAGTGTACTTGATCTGGAAGATTTTTCATGTCCATTCTCAATACTTACCTGATGGTTTCGTTTCAATATTCGATAGGTCTTGTATGTTAAGAGTGAACGCTGAGTCCATAGAAGCGCAGCCGCATAGGATATGTTGTTTTTGGCTCACGCTCTAAAGGAAACACAAGAAAGCTGGCCTGGTGTTCCGTTCACTTTTATGATAAACATCGAACGTCCATTGGATCCAGTGAGTATGCGTATTGAGTTATCTCGTGCAAATGTGGATATCTAAATATTTATATAATATCTTGAATTACATTGCAAACATACTGATGTCAAGCAACTTTTTTTTTGTTGCCATGATCTTAAGGTAACATTTTATCAAGAGGTCCACAGTGCGCCTGAGTGTTACCAAAATACTGGTACTGATAAGTAAAATGAAGGAAGGCGTTTATCAAATCTCAGTTATAGGTTAAACATCTATATACAGTATAAATCTCTTTTACATCAGTTCAGGTGTTTATTTCACCATTTGAAATTCACTTCAAAACCAACTGGTGAGTCACAGAGGTACAGCAGCTGCGGACCATGATTGAATGAAGAAAAATGTTGTGAATAGTCCTTCAGAAAACATCGAGTTATTTTGGGGGATTGATCATCGAAGTGGGGCCGCCATGTTTAGAATTTTGTCACCACAGGAAACTGCAAAAAAACATGCTGCAGGGGACACATTAGTCAAATGAGGCATGCTGATAAACAATACCAATGAAGGAAAATTTCAGACAGATTTTATTTCACAGAAGAAAGTGTGAGTGTGAGGGCAGCATCGAGAAGGAAAGACCGCTGTGGTTAAATGGGCACTATGGAGTATAATACTGTAAGAAGCAGAGCTAATGCCCCGTCACAAATTGAAACAATACCAAAAATATATTGTGTAAAACCATTTCTGCATTATGTAACTGTACAAAACATTCACAATGCTTGGAAGCAGTAGGTGCCACACAAATTCCAAGTGGGAGAAAAAAAAGACAGCTGCTGACTTGAGCTGTAAACAATGACAAAAAAAACCTCACGTTTGGATGTGGAGAGAAAAAAATATATCAGGGAATATCAGGTGTCGAGCATTGCATCCTTGGCCTGGATTGATACTTCATAGTTCCAGTGACACAATTCTGATGTCAATACAAATCTGCCTCTCGGAGGCATAAAAAGTACAGAACATGGAATTGGATATCCTCAGAGAGAAATTTTGACTCTTCTAAAAATGGATAAAATTCAATACCTGCCATTGGAGCTTGAACAAACATTCATCCCGCATCAATGCGAGCTTGACGTCATTGAAATGCCATACAATGATCTGAAACATGAGTACAGCCTTGTCTTTTCATACACCGCAAAGTACCCACTGTAATAATAATAATAATAATAATACATTTTATTTGTGGGCGCCTTTCTAGAAACTCAAGGACACCTTACAACAAGCAGTTAAAATCACGAGTACAATGTTAAAAACTACATCAAATAAGATAAGAAAAAATACAACAAAATAAATAAATAAAATAATGTAAAAACTGGTAGCGTAGACAAATAAGCAAGGTCGAAATATTATATTCTAGGGGTGTAAGTGATTGAATTTTAGATTGGATTTCCATTCCCAATAATGTGCTTTTGTCAACATACTCCAACTCTTTCACTTGTGTAGCACTTTTCCAACTATTAATTAAGGCACTCAAAGTGCTTCACACTGACTTTCTATTGACCACTTGACAGCGCAGCTTCAGGACCAACTGGGTGTTCGGTATCTTGCTCAAGGAAACTTCGACATGGTTCCAAGGGCTGAGGGATTCAGCTCACAACTTCTGGGTTGGGAGACCACTCGACCACAGAGCCATGCTGCCCACGTTTTACACACCCTTTATCATGTCGTGCTGCAATTAACTCGTTAATTCTATCTCATGCAAGTGAGTGAGTGGACACCCCACCCCGTATATTGCTCATCTCATGGCAAATATGCGCCAAGGGGTGGAGCTGCAGGATTCTACAGGTGGGAGCCAGTTCTGCTTGTGTGAGCAAAGCCCAGAGTGTAAGATCCCCTGATGACAATGAAACTATTTCACTTGAGGACGTAGCGGCTCAAACACTACTCTGTGTGCATTTGGCACGTGGGACACACATCATACAACATAAATACTCCATGCCACTGCAACATCAGCTTCACTGAGCAATCGATTGCTGTGCATTGGAAGCTTAAAAATTTAATCATGAAATAATGCTAATCCATGCATCCAACAAAACTTACTCCTCTACTTTCGTTTTAGCGGTGCCACGATAGGCCATTGGCGCAAACAAAGAAGCACCTATTTTTGAAGCTAAAAAAGGCCCCTTTTCCTCACGAGGGTCGCGGCCTTGCTGGAGCCTATCCCAGTTGTCTTTGGGCAGTAGGTGTGGGACAACCTCAACTGCCAATCGCAGGGCACACAGATGAACCATTTTACCTGGGGAAAACCCACGCAGGCCCGAGGAGAACATGCAAATTCCACACAGGAAGGCAGGAACCGGGATCAAACCCACGACCTCTGCACTGTGGGGTTGATGCGCTAACCAATGGATATATTCATTCATTCATTTTCTGATCCGCTTCATTCTCACAAGGGTCGCGGGTGGGCTGGAGCCTATCCCAGCTGTCCTTGGGCAGTAGGTGGGTGACAGGTCACCCTGAAACGGTTCCCAGCCAATCGTCAAGTCAAGTCAACAGTATTTATAGAGCACTTTCAAACAGCCATCGCTGCATACAAAGTGCTGTACATGGAGCGATTTAACATACACAATAAACAGTAAGACGAATCGGTAATAAAGGCGGAAGAAAGCACCAAGCAGTAAAATCAAGAACAAATCTAAGTCATGCTGAGGCGCCCGGCAGGTGTGTAGGGGCGGATGAGCTCAGAGAGGTAAGGTGGCGCGAGATTATTCAGAGATTTGAAAACAAAGAGGAGGATCTTGAAAATAACTCTAAAATGAATGGGGAGCCAGTGAAGGGATGCCAGAGTAGTAGTTATATGCTCCCTCTTACGAGTACCAGTCAAGAGGCGAGCAGCGGCATTCTGGACCAGCTGTAGGCGCTTAATGGAGGACTGGCTGACTCCAAAGTACAGGGCATTGCAGTAATCCAGCCGGGACACAGGGCACACAGGGATGAACAACCTTCCCCGCTCACACTCACACCTAGGGACAATGTTGAGTGTTCAATCAGCCTACCACGCATGTTTTTGGAATGTGGGAGGATACCCGGGGAAAACCCACTCAGGCAGAACTTGCAAACTCCACACAGGGAGGTCGAAGCTGAAATTGAACCCAGTACCTCTGCACTGTGAGGTTGACGCGCTAACCACTGGAATACCGGGCCGCCCACAGTCAAATACAGAAAAAGAAAATAGTGTTCTACTAAAATAGTAAATAGTAGAACACTAATTAGTAAAACACTAATAAAATAGTGTTGTATATACAGTACCTTTCATGCTCAGACCTCAGTGACCCTCATTGTGTACCATATTGTTTTTATTTCATCGATCACCCCGCTGTGTGTGTGTGTGTGTGTGTGTGTGTGTGTGTGTGTGTGTGTGTGTGCGTGTGTGCGCGTGTGTGTGTGTGTGTGTGTGTGTCTCTTTGGCTTTTATTTCTTTCTGCATTGGGCAGCTTGTCGGCTTGTGTGGCTCCTGTGTGCGACATGGAAATTGCATTCTTAATGCCGATTGGCCGTCTCTGATGAGGGACAGAATGCCCACGTCTTTTTGTTCGATGACCTAAATAACTGTTTGATTTATTTGTTGCAAATAGTTACAGATGTGCATTATTTTTAAGAATTGCATGTAAATATAAGGATTAAATAATAAATAAAATATTGTATTTAATTCTAAACATGAGACTGAATTATTGTATTTACAGAATAAACACATTTGAATATTTTACATGCACATTTTAACTATTTTCCCTCATTCATGAATGAGTACTTTGCTTACCACTGCATTAGAGGCTCCATTATATGTCTTAGGACGTTTGAGTTGATTCTCCTTTTTCCAGACCACGCTTCTCAGGAAATGTTTTGTTCAATGTTTGATGGGCCACTGGCCACGGATTTTAATTTAAACGGAGCTTCAGTTTGGGATACACAGAGCTTTACATACTGTATGTAATGCCCCACTGCATGTCAGGGAGACGTCAGCTAACAAGCTCCACATGTAGCCTGAAGTACCATTTCAAAGAGGCTTCATCACACCCTGAATATACTTTGAGGCTTTCAGAAGCACATGACAACCCATCAGTCATGTGGAGAAACCCCACATCCACAGATATCTGGAGCATGAAAAAAGCAAACAGGTCGTCTGCTGAGTTGCTGGTTTATTCCCAATGTAAAAGGGAACTGTGGTGAATATTTCAGAAGGCGTGTGATAGTATTTCTAATGTTTTTATTGCAGCAGAAAAAGAAAATATGGGCAGTCAGTTTAAGCATATGCGCACATAAACTCGGCCGCACACAAGTGCACATGCGGTTATGATTTAAGTTAAAAAAAATAGCACTAATTTGCATGTTGTCATAGGGCTCTCAGTACATCCGCCCCAGACACATTTTAACTTTTAACATGGTGGCACGGTGGGTGACCCATTAGGACCTCCGCCTCACAGTGCAGGGGAGCAGCGTTCCATTCCAGCTCAAGCCTTCCTGTGTGGACATAGGATGTTCTCACCGTGCCTGGGTGTGTTTTCTGCGGGTACTCCGGTTTCCTCCCACATTCGAAAAACATGCATGGTCGGTTAATGGAACACTCAAAATTGTCCCGAAGTGTGATTGTGAGCGCAAATGTTCGTCTCTGTGTGCTCTGCGATTGGCTGGCAACCGATTCAGGGTGTCCCCGTCTACTACCCGAAGACAGCTGGGATAGGCTCTATCACCCCCCACGACCCTTGTGAAGATGAAGCGGATCAGAAAATGGATAGATGGATGGATCTATTTGACTCTGTGTGACACAGTACAGATAAGTCTGTAAGTTTTCAATGGCACTTGGCTGTCACCAAAGACTCGGACGGACTGGGTTGGCCTGAAATAGTGACGGCAGATTATTGACGGACTCACAGGACTGACAATGCACACCTCTGGGTATAAATATGACAGGAAGGCAAAACAATGTTACACTCAGGGCCCTATTTTCATGCCGAGTGCAAGTCGAGCACAAAGCGCAGTCTAACTGTGCGCATTGATGGAGCACTTGCATCAAATTCACCAAAGTCGAGTTACGCCGACTGCATCTAGTCTATGGGCTAGTTTGCTTTCTGTCACCAAATTGTGGGGTGCGTGTAGTAGAAACCGGCTTTGGTCCTCCATAAGACCTAGAGAGGTGCCAATGCAGTCTGCCAAATTCCCAAACACTATACACTAGACTTGCCCCGGCACGAAAATTGAGATGCAGCATTTTATACGCTGAGCACATGTGTGCCTGTCTCGGAAAAGAGAGCCCTTAAACTTACTTTTGAAAGTGTGCAGTCAGCATATGGTGATACATTGTTGTCCTTTGATTGGAATACTGTAAGCGTCACAAAAGCCCCAAAATCTAAAAAGGAAAACACAGAGTCCATCCTTGACGGTTGTTTGATGTTACACAAAGCATGACGTTGTGCACCCTGAAAACATGGGGAAGCTTCCAAGTTGTGCTAAAGATGTCAGCTGGAACAAACATGCAATTCTTATTGTTGAATTAACCTGCACTTGCCGAGCAAGCATTGACTAGAGAGCTGCATTCTGCTTAACAAAGGCATTTTTTTTCAAGGTTTCACGTCTCTTGCTAAGCCATAGTTAACAGATCTGTAGCATGTCTGCACGGAAACCCGAGAGTTGTTTAAACAAGCAAAATGTGACATTTATCCCTGAATGTTTACACTGAGGATTTGCAAAGGCGAGGGATTTTATACATATTCACATTACCCGGCCAGAACGTAAGACATGAGATAAGAGGAAGGTGTGGATAGATCAAGGTATTTGTTAAGATGACTGACTGACGTAATCAAAGAGGAATTCCCGCTCAGATATATTGGTGTTGGTTCACAGTCCTGATTTCACTTAAAAACAGTCATTCATAATCACTGGAATCATTGCAATCCTGAAGCTGTCGCGAGGGGACAGACAAATACTGTGCAAATAGAGTGGTACAATAAAATGGTACAATAAAAACAAAACCGGGAAACCAGAAAGGCAAGAGTGCTATATGTTCACAGCTTGTGGGTAGGTGCGCCCATAGGTTTTTAACTGCATGTAGCATAATTTTGTGGGAGATGAACAATATCTTCTTAATTCATGAGGCGAAGATGGATGTAACGGGTCACACAACAACAACAGATAAATTTAGGTTTGTGATTGATAATACTGCATATATGTTTAAATTAGCTTATAAAGTAATCAGTCATCACATATGCATTTAACAAAGAGTGACAAATATTCAATATGATTTTTCATGACTCGGTGGTCGACTGTTTAGCACATCTGCCTCACGGTGGGGAGATCATGTGTTCCATTCCAGGCTCTGGCCTTCCTGTGTGGAATTTGCATTTTCTCCGTATGCCCAAGTGGGTTTTCTCCGGGTACTCCGCTTTCCTCCCACATTCCAAAAAACGTGCACGGCAGGTTATTTGATCATTCTAAATACCGTAGTTTTTTTTAGGTGTAAGTGTGAGGGTGAATGGTTGATGTTTGTTCGTGTGTTCCCTGCAATTGGCTGGAAACCAGTACAAGGTGTCCCCCGCCGACGGCCCAAAGACAGCTGGGATAGGCTCCAGCACACCTGCGCCATAGATAGATAGATAGATAGATAGATAGATAGATAGATAGATAGATAGATAGATAGATAGATGGATAGATGGATAGATGGATGGATGGATGGATGGATGGATGGATGGATGGATGGATGGATGGATGGATGGATGGATAGATAGATAGATAGATAGATAGATAGATAGATAGATAGATAGATAGATAGATAGATAGATAGATAGATAGATAGATAGATAGATAGATAGATAGATAGATAGATAGATAGATAGATAGATAGACTCTGTGGACTTTCAGTTTGCTTGAGTAACCTCCCACATTCCAAAAACATGCATGTTAGGTGGAATGAAGGCTGCAAAATGCACCTAATGTCCAAAGTTATAGGCTCCAGCTCCCCGGTGACCCTGATGTGGACCAGCAGTACAAAAAATGATTGATTCATTTTAATGGGTTGAATCCACGCAGCCTTCAATTTTGCAGTACGCGGCCCTCGTGGAAAGTTTAGACACATCTTCTTTGCGTCGAAAAGATTACGTCAACGCACTTTGCAACAAGCTTAATGCCTTAATCTTTCCTGGAGAAAACAGAATCAATTTGCTGCAGGGCTGTGACGGTTTTGATTCATTGAATGTTCCTTTAAATGTGACTGTCTTGAGAAGATTCACTTTTTCACTCAACAAAATGAGGCCCACTGAGCTTCAGACAGTGTTCCAGTTCGGTTTTGCAAAACCTACCCCGCCCATTACACTGTGATTTCATTCTGCCGTCATTCTGTGTGACACACCTTGATTTGTGGGCACAATTATTTTTCAAAGTGCCCAAATCATACTGACATGTTCCGGAATGAATGGAACAGACAGACCCCAGGGCAAAATGCGCCTGGAGAAAAGGTAGACTAGAACGTTTCACTATGTTTATAACACTCTATTGTTTTCACAATAGTTCTCTTTATATTACAGAAACAATAACAATGGTAACAATAATTGAAATGGTTATTGCACAAAAGTATCTGAAGTATTGGCTTTTTCGGGCATGACGTCATCAGTCTCACAGCAGTTCATCAAGCGATGATTCTAAAGGTCTGAGAAGAGAACCGTAATCAAACCAGCAGCCGTTCACCGATGAGATGACCAAGCTTGCCATGGTAACTGGTCAGGAACATCGACTTGAATAAAAGGTGGCATGTGTCATGTGTTTTTCAGCACCATGGGCAATAAATCTGCACCCCTCCCAACAGATTGATGGAACCAGGGCAATGCCAAAAAATTACACAGTAAAATGTTCCCATGGGTGGTTTCTGCTTTTCAAGACCCTTCTTTTTTTTCTTTGAAGAATTGTTCACTCCATAGATATGTTTCCATTTTAGCTAAGATGGCTAAGTGTCACTGAAAAATCAACAACAAGCAAGTTGTCTGACTGAGACAATATTTCAAATGCTTGTGCGGCACCCAATTTGTTCTGACATTGTTTTTTTTTTTTTGTGTGTGTGTGTAAAATGCGACAATGGATTTTATTTAGTTTAGCGCAATGGTCAAAAGAGGTCGTGTGGAGGCTTGGCACAAGAGGTTTAAGGTTGTCCGTGAGACGCATTCGGGTTTTCAAACTCCTTCTCGCACTTCACATGTCAACTCAGCTTTCTGTAATCATGCAAGACAGCAACGCTGCGGCTTAAACTTCCCCACCTTCCCAAATATCCGTGGACTCAAACAGTTGGACATTATGACCAGACATCAATGAAAGAGCTCATTGATTTGAGTGGTTGGGGGAAGGTCCTGTAAGGGGAAAGCAAGAAAGAAAGTGTGACAGTAGCAAAATCCCCTATCTGACATTGTACCCAGCCAAGCTGTTGGTCTGAAGCATGCGCAACACCTTTTTGAGCAAATGTAGCCCACAGCGGACATGGAAGAAAAAGGTCAACGAGTTTCCTCAGAGGTGAGCACAGTTTCAATATAACTCATCTTATTGCCTTGTACTTTAACCTTTATTCCTTCTTAATCATTGACTTCTGTACAGTCATCAATGTCCCCAGCAGAACTTTTAATTCATCAAGCATCTCTCTTTGATCTTAAGACCGCATCTAACTTGTCCACAGGTGAAAAAAGTGGATTGATTTACCCAATTTTATGTTGTCACATGACTGCACACAAAAGAATCATCAAGATTTAGATACATTTTAAATAGATGATTTCGTGCAACCTCTTGAATGCACCATACCATTTTTTGCAGTGTATTTGATAAATATGACACGATTTGATTTTTGAATGTCTCAAAAGCAACCGAAAAAGGTCCATGCATATGTATAACATTGCATTTGATTTGTCTTACAAGCATTTGATTTGTACTTTTATTATGAATTCATTCAGCTCACCTTGTGATGGAGGAAAATTTAGAAACAGTTGTTTTCGACATGACTTACTATTTTTAATTCTGCATTTATATTACTGTGCGAAACGTGCTCAACCCTACATGGCTCCAAGGAGCCTACAGTTGACAGTTGACAATCAGATACGAAGAAACCAACGGAGTCGACCCTTCTGCATTTCTCAAGATATGCTGAATTGACGTATCAAAAGTGCTTTGACGTATAAAAAATGATTTTCAGGCTTTTGCACTTGCTAAAGATGTGATTAAATATTGAAATATCATGTACTTTGGAGTGAAAGTCAGGGTGGGGCCAATTGGCTGATACCCCAAACTTGCCCTTAGTGGCCTCAGCTTTATGTAACCTAGGGACCTCGTGAGCAGATAAAAAGAGAGGTTTAGGGATGGGCTGCTTTAGGACAGCTGAGAGAGATGTGCGCAGCTTTCTTCCTACTCTCCTTGCAAACAAAAACAACAAAGAGACATCTCTCTTCCTTTCTAGAAATGCATATTTGTCCATTTATATTATAAACCTGACACCTTGTAACATAATTCCATGCGGTTAAAAAAGGAAAATTCTGGACCGAACCGAATAATGTTTTTGGATTCCAGAAATGCAAGCTCAGACAAAAGATTTACAGAAAAGTGCACCAACAAAGTACAAACCGATATTTCTGCTCATAAGGAGATCATAAAAACTATGCATAAACAAATGCGCTTGTAAAAGGCAAGGTACTAGGGAACACCAAGAAAAAACAAACAAAATGTCAAGAAGCCAATAATACAAAGCCAAAGATCAAGAGCAATAAGATTAAACAAATGCCAACTAGAATCTATGAAAACTGAGAGCAAAACTGTCTAGAAAACAACACTTGATGCATTACAGCGAGCAAGGTCAATAATCCGACAGTGACATGGAAACTTGGTCCTAAAATAATAGGCAAGCTTTGATTGGGAAGCACAGAGCAGGTGGGCCTGCTGGAGGGAAACACTCTTCACTCCAGCCGGGGGTGAAAACAAAACAAAACAGACAGACATGACAAAACCAAGGTTTTTAATCATTATTTTGTTCACCCCTGTCCAATGAAAACAATTCCAGAGGTGGAGTAAAGTCAGCTCAGGATGTCACTGATCTCAGAACTAGGCACTTGGAGACGACCTTCTACCTCAAACATTCATGTGTGTGTGTACAGTATTACAGTACACACACACACACACACACACACACACACACACACACACACACACACACACACAATTTTAAATAGATCTCATGAGCTATGAGAACCACAACCATGTGGTTACTGTTCCTTATCGTGTTGCGCTGACATTCAAGTTCCTTCCATCTTATCAGATAGTCATAAAGATTATACTTGTCCTTATGATTATCCATATAGTATACCTTTGCTTTTTCATTAGTATGGGAATAAAACCACTCCCGCGCTGACGTACTGATATAAAGTGTATGTACAGTACAGTGGGCCCTTGCAAATGTGCGGTCTGACATCTGTGGATTCACATATTCACTAATTAAAATGAATAAATAAATATTTCTTTTAAAAAATCCTATGCAATTATAATGGGTATATATAGCATGTGGATGTTTGCCATTTGCTGTCCGGTTTGGTCCTTATCATCCCCGAATAGTGAGGGTCCACTGTATTACACGTTGTAAATCTTGTTTAAAAAGTTGTAACGTCATTCATCAGCCAACAAAAGAAGCCATTGTTGATCTTTTCCCAGTGGCTATGCTACATACAAACAAAATCTGACTGTGATTATCTCTTATGACTTGTTAATGAATCCTCTTCATCAACATCAATGACTATGTACAAAGTTGGCTCAGGTGTTGTTTTTTTGGTCTGAAGTCGAAGCAGCTGTAAAAAGGAGGGGCAACAATGTGCTTGAGACTCATGTAGTTTTTGTTCCTCGGATACCCAATCATTATGCTACAGAGCCAAACGAAAAGCAGAGTTGCATCGTGGGGTGGCATGTGACGGTTAGTCTGCTTGTGAGAGTGTGGGCATGATCTGTGGCCTACAGCAGCACCTGCCTAAGTATGCTCAATGTGTTTACTGTTTTCCTGGCAGCCAATTCGCATAAAAAAGGAATAAGTGACTAGAGTGCTCCTTGCTCCACGTGTGAGGCCAAGTAAGTATTCTTATAAACCCCCCACCACCCTGTCAAAAAAATAATCTGTGAACAGGATGCGAACAATTCCAACACTCTGGGATGATGCTCCACTTCGGGAAGTGGATGCCATTTTCATCAGAAGTGTCGGTTGTCATAGTAGGGAAAGCTGGAGTTGTCACTGTCCCAGCGGTTCATGGGGCGGGATTTGAAGTGACTCACTTGCATCAGACAGCACTAAAAATGTGCTAATTGCATGCAGCCAATCAGGAACCTGGGTGTGTAGACTATTTACAGGCTATCGGAACTAAGCCTGACTGTGAATTGTGATTTACTGGGAATAATTGACACTCCCCTTAAAGTGATTATAATTTCCAATAAACCAGGGCCAGGGATGTCCATGCCACAGCTCAGGGGCCTCCATCCATCCATCCATCGATTTTCTAATCCACTTATCCTCACAAGAATCGCCAGTGTGCTGGAGCCTCTCCCAGCTGTCTTCGAGCACTAAGCGGGGTACACTCTGAACAGGTCACCAGCCAATCGCAGGGCTCACAGAGACAAACATTTGCACTCACAATCACACTCAGGGATAATTTTGAGTGTTCCATTAACCTACCATACATGTTTTGGGAATGTGGGAGGAAATTAGAGTACCTGGTGAAAACCCACGCAGGCACAGGGAGAACATGGAAACTATACACAGTAAGGCCGGACCTGGAATCAAACCCTGCACCTCTGCACTGTGAGGCAGACATGCTAACTGGCCGCCCACCGTGCTGGCCTTCTATGGCGTGCCGTCCACTTTTTAGTGGCTCTTTGCATCATGCTAAAATTTATATTTGACACAGCCCATATTCTTGGTCTGCATTCTACTACTTACTTTCTACATGTTGCATGTACAGGGCAAGAGAATAAGAAATTCCTTGTTTTCTTGTTTTCAGGCCTTTAAAAAAACAAAAAAACCCTAATGTCCCAATGAAAAACATAATTCAGTGGTAGGATCGAAAAGAGTGAACCACAGTTTACTCAACTTTTTGCTCCATGTCAAGGTCGTATCAGTACAGAGTGCCCTTGTTTTCGTTCTGAATGTGAAGCTCAAATCCTTCTGCTGCTGTTGTTGTTCTTGTTGTTGTAGAGCCGATACGCGTTGGGTAGAAGCAGAGTTGAGTGGGAAAAAGAAAAAAAAACTATGCGTAGCTGAGCTGTGATCGTTTTTTCCTGACACCACGTAAGCCAGTCACTCACAAGACTTTTGACTTTGCGACTTTCAACAGCATGCCAACTACTGTGAACTGCTGAGGCAGGTCAAGAAAGAAGAAAAGAACGAATGCATGGATCATCAGTCAGAAGGAGTCATCTTGGATCATGACAACGCAAGGCCTCACTCAGCAGCCCAAACGGTGCAGATCATCAACGAGCTGGGCTGGGAACTGCTCCTTCACCCCCTCTCACAGCCCAGACAATGCCCCTTCAGGCTTTCACCTGTCTGGTGCCATAAAAGCGTTCACAAGAGGCATGCCTAATTGCTGTGCATTTTCTTATCGATGCTGACATCTTTTTGGGTGTCTAAATAAAGGTGGAGAAAAGGTGAAGGTGGAGAAATGTCAAAGTGGCTCTTACATTGTTTGTTTTTTCTGTCTGCTGGCCTTGGAAGAAAAACACTAATTATGCCACAAACTACTACACGTTTGATCCCAAAAGACTTGACAGACATTTCAAACATTTCTTTCCCTTCAAAATAAAGAACAGCTCACCCTGAAGCACGCTGTTTTAGCCCCCTAAATCCACTCTGCATAGTGAACTTCCTAACGGCAATTAATGCTCTTTTTTTCCCGATTGCCATGACGTGTAAGTATCTAGATTTCAATGCTTGGACTGATGATTGGTATTATGTATGAAGGGTAACTCAAGGACCAACTTCAGGCCCACTTTTCAACAATCGAGTGTTTAGTGGGTAACGTCAGGTCTCCAAAAGAAAAGCATGCCAGTATTGCACCACACATTCAAAGATAACATATGACAGAGGAATGTTTTGGGACATTGGAAAAGCTCACTATGAGCTTTCTTCTGACCTCCAACCGTAGCTTTCTGCTACACCGGCACCTCACTAACCGCAGCCGGTGGTTATCAACATCTTGGCATTCTCTTCTCAGATGTTTTTTGAACTTATTAGCCTTCCACAAGCAGCTCCAGCAGTGAGCATTAACCAGCAAATAACAACTTTTCATGCCATTAGGCAGGCTAACAGCTTAGCTGAAGGCTGTGAACAACGAACAACACGCCAGACTCAAACAACAAGCCACTGTGTGTGTGTGTGTGTGTGTGTGTGTGTGTGTGTGTGCGCAGACATACAGTGATACAGAACTGCCAGTTCACAGACATTGAAGTGCTTATGGTAAAGTGCAGACTTTTTTTTATCTCCAAAAGGAGTTCAGGGTTGTCTTCATTATGACGGGTTGCTTCCCAAAGCGGCCTGACAAGACTACATCACTATCTCAACTGCATGACATCAAGGCACAACACAAAATGCACAAACAGATGGTACATTCGGACATTACAAAAAAAAAAAAAAGGAAATATGGGAGTTTTTCCACAGATAACGGAGGATAGGTTCCTTTAAAAAATGCCAATAGGCTAATTGCCAATGCAAAACTAACTCCACTATATTATTTATGATGAAAGCACGAACAACTGTTTTAAATAGTGATTCCTTTTTTCAAATGTCTCCTTTGCAAGAACTGACTACTGCTGACCACAACAGAAAGATTAATGAGAAAACACTACATTCTATGATATCAAAAACAATCAAATAAAATGATCACAATTACGATTAAACTGATTCAAAGGTTTCCCTCTAACTTCATCTGAGTCATTTAAAGAAATGCTTCAATAAATTTTCAAAACATAAATATGGGACGATAATATGCTATCTGCGCGGCCATCACAACATATACTTTAGTGCAAAGACAATCGGTGAAAATTGAAAACGCCTCTTTTGCATTCGAGCCATCCAAGATGATGGTGTTGCGTATCGCGTGAATCGCTGTGGTTCCTTCACATTTGGATTTGGTTGATGGCCTATATCACTGGAAGCTCCAATATATAAAACTGTTGATTGTTTGGACATGGGCGGCCCTGTGATCCAGTGGTTAGCTCGTCTACCTCACAGTACAGAGGTACCAGCTCTGGCTTCCCTGTGTGGAGTTTGCATTTTCTCCCCGGGCTTGTGTGGGTTTTCTCAGGGTACTCCGGTTGTTTGTCTCTGTGTGCCCTGCGAATGGCAGGCAACCGGTTCAGGGTGTCCCCCGTTCACTGCCCGAAGACGGCTGGGATAGGCTCCGGCACCCTCCGCGACCCTTGTGAGGATAAGCGGATCGGAAAATGAATGAATGAATGAATGTTTGGACATGTAGGCAGGGGCACTGCCAGGTCTTAGGGGCTCTGGGGGGAAAAATATCGCTTTGAGTCCCACCATTTCAATCACATATTGCAAATGCAGTATGTCCATCAGGGGCCCAATCATCATCACCTTTCTCCCCCGTAGAGCAAGATCGCTTGGTTGGATTTGTTTCAATACAGTCAAGAAAAAGAGTAGAAATAAATCAAATATAGTAAAATATTGTATTGGGTGGAATCCAATTGGTTAAGCAGTAGCTCCTTTTTGGAAGCCTAAAATATACAGTATTGTGTGAGTCAAATACTTGTTTTGTAGTCTTGTCCATAAGGAGAGGCAATTTTTTGCAAAAGATAAACCGGGTGCTGGTGGTGGGCATAAACACCATGATAATTAACATATTGCTAGATAGTTTGGCAGATGCTCTTTCTCACTGCATTATATAAAAATAACATACTGTATAGACAGTCTATTGACCAAGTTGAAATATCCCAGGCAATCCTGTGTTCACTCAATTCCCTTCCTTGATAGGAACACAAAGATTACACTGGCTCCGAGTGCTTCCCAAATCTCTCCCAGCATTCCGCATGATCTTTTACTGCCAAGTGGCGTCGTGCCTAAACCTCCAAAATAACTTCCCGCTCCTGATAGAGAAACATACGACAGATGTTTACCATCCACATGAGACTTTTAAATGACAGTATCTTGATAAACTCACAAATCAAAGTTAAGACGAAGCAGGCTGTATTGAGGAACATTTACCGGTATTTTACATTTATAGGTCAAAATATTAGGTACAGCTCTACAATCTAATAAAATCTAATAAAACCGCAAGAGCGAGTGCATTCATAAAGTCAATTCTACTTGGGCTTTGATGACACAGAGGTATTTTAATACCCTCTCAGTAACATTTTGTTACACAACATTGTGAGATAATCTGTCACTTGAGGAGTAGAATTTGGACCCAGACGCATGCATGACACAGACGTTGAAAAGTAAAAGTCTGGATGCAGAAGACACGGAAGAGAGCTGACACTCTGACTGGGTATATCCAGTCACTGAGTATATCCGAGTTGTCAGATGTCAAGCCGATATGACACAGCAAGTGAAACATCAAGGCAGGACACAAAGGCACAACACAATCACTGCAATTGGAAGATTTCTGGGAATCTCAATGAGACCTGTGAAACCATTGAAAGTAGTTTTGGCCCACTCCTTCGGTGAGGTCTACACTTTCTTATTTTTCACAACTTGACTAACCCCACTCGTGATGTGAGGAAAATCTCTCAGGATGATCTTGAGGAGACATCCATGAAGCGTGTTAACTTTTTTTAAGATTAAAATTCAGGAAAAGTATGTGAATGGGGACCAAATGTCAGTATGCTTGTGCCCCGCAACTTCACCATTCTCACTGTCTCAGGTTTGAAGGGTGCCTTCTCTCTCTTCTGTCATTTCAGCTCCTTCCACAATTTTTTAACACAATGAGATCGGGGGCTCCCTCGATAAG
Source organism: Hippocampus zosterae (assembly GCF_025434085.1). Taxonomy (NCBI): domain Eukaryota; kingdom Metazoa; phylum Chordata; class Actinopteri; order Syngnathiformes; family Syngnathidae; genus Hippocampus; species Hippocampus zosterae. Next base: position 20,212,513 of record NC_067455.1, on the reverse strand, counting down.
CACAATGATTCATTCTTAGTCTTTTTTTTTTTTGTACTGTTCAGTGTCAGTGTTTTGAGTGTCTGTATCACAGTTCTGCGGTTTGAGGTTATGTGGTGATGATATGTTTTATCAATGTTTGGATGAGAATTCCAAAAGCATCAATGTTAACGGAAAACTTTCAATCATCTATAGGTGTGAATGTGAGTGTGAATAGTTGTATATCTCTAGCAGTGGTTCTTAACCTTTTTTGAGGTACCAAATCCAAATCCAACCACTTCATATGCACATTCACCGAACCCTTCATTCGTGAAAAATAAAAATATGATTTCTTTTTTTACAAATTCAAGACATAAAAAAATGCATGTATTAAAACCAGAAAAAAAGTAAACACAATTAGTATAAGTGTAAAGTATACATTTTTAAACTGTGCACAAAATGAACTAGCCAGTGATGGCCAATAACTGACATGTTGAGTCGGGTGTGTCTTTAACTCCATGGCCGAGGCTCTGTCAAACCCCTGAGACTGATTCGCCGAGCCCCTGGGGTTCGATCGAACCCAGGTTAAGAACCACTGGTCTATAGCAAGGGCATCAAATTCATTTTCTGCATGGGCACATTTTTTTTCCCTCTGGGGACTGTTATCCATCCATCCTCAGAGGGCTGTTATGACTGTTAATATCATGAATGTCAATTTATAACTAAGACGGTTGCTGGCACGTGTGGCAGCCTTGGTTACGCGCTCCCTAATATTGTCCTTGTTTTTGCATTTTCGTTCGTTTTTGGCGATTCAACCCCACTTACTTACATGAGACCACCATCACAGGAAAACCCACAGGGTTTTTGGGGGTTAATAGCGAGCGGGGCAGCTGCAATGTCTGGAGTACGGAAACGCCGCCGGAGGAGGTGGGAGTGTGCCGGCGCACGAGTCAAGCTTCACCAGTGTGGATTTCGAACCCCTGCTCCCATCGATCTCTGCCAAACAAGATGGATGAACTTCTTCTCACCAACAAAACCTTTGCACGTTCTGCTTCACTGACATTTGACTCACACAAGATTAGAATGTGTGAACGATGTAAAAGTGAATTGAGTTAAAGAAATAAAGAAAACATCATCTGTTTGGCTGTGCATTTGTATCAGTCACCTGGTTCTGTCCATATCGTAAGTACAGTTTAGCAATGAATAACCTTTCTCCTCAACCCAGTTGTACGCTCACACCTGTGAGCTTGTAGCTGGCGAATGTTGCATAACAACTGTAACTGTGCCAAGCTTGACCTCGGCTTCAAATATCCTGTGTCACTCCCGTCACACATACCGTGCCAAGCAACCGATCTTGTGCTCATTAAAACTCATGTCACTCATCAGCATGAAAAATGCAAATTAAGCATTTGTAATCACTTCTGTCATGTTTATTACTCAATTAAACCATGTGTGTGTGTTACGACCACTGCTAGTTGGTTCTCAATGTCCAATATCTAATTGCGGCTCTAATAAAAGACGTCCAAAGCTAAAAGTACAAGCTGACTTTGGATGAGAGCTCACCAAGGACAGGTTGCCAGCCTATCACTGACTTTTTTGAACTTAGACAAATAGATGTTTCATGGATGAAATTAAATTAACACATGCAGCGGTGTTAACCAACCATTGCTGAACCTCGGCAGACATTACGCATTACAAACACTCACTTCACACCACCTAACATAAATAAGTAGGAAAAATTAAATAATCCATTCATTTAGTCATTATAAAATACAGTGGTACACTTGCGCGACTTGTGAAATTGGAAGGCAGACTACACCCTGAACTGGTCGCCAGTCAGTCACATGGTACAAATACAGACAAACAACCATTCACACCCACGTTAACATCATCACTGAGTGGGAATTATACCACACTGCCTACACACAAGTCCGGCGTGTGTACCACTAAACAAATATTAAAATAAATAATAAAATAAATATATACAAAATTAAAACAAATATTTACAGATTAATTAAGCCAAATTGGATAATTTTCTATGGCACCTCTGATGATCTCACAGAGCACACAAATTGGTCCCCGGCGAGGGACTCAATGACCTATGGGGCAGGTGAAGCTGAAAACCAAGGGAACTCAACTTAAGCACTAGAGGACATGTAATGACACACAGGTAAAGTGGGGCTGAAATTCTAACCCCAAATATTGGCGTTGTAAAGCACACGTGCTAACTACTTTTGCAACTTACTGCCACCAACTGTATTACTTCTTGCTGTGTTTTGTCATTTGCAATGGAAATTCAGTTCACTTACAAGCTATATTTTTAAACATTTCGTTAATTCAACGTGACCTTTACGATAAGTCTACTATGAATAGTTGTGAATAAATGAATCCATTTTGACATTTAGAACTTTACTTCAAATAAATGGTGCCAGTAGTACCGTTTTTACAAATAGGATACTTTTCACTCGTCGTCCCGCTGACTACGTAACGCCACGTTTGCTTATGACATCTTGAGTGGTTACAATTAACTGTTTTGTTGATAAGAAGTGCAATGGTGAACCTGCTGTGGCTGACGTCAGGTCACATCTCCGCTTGGACCTGCGCGTCGCATCCACTTGTTGCGATCACAGCAGCTGTTGCTATTTAGAGAGACAACAACATGGCACACGGGCTGGCCAGAAATGAATCCGGCGACACGGAGATGCATCAGTTAGACAGCAGCAGAAGAATTTTCGTGTACACAAAGAAGAGGGGCTATGAGGTTACTCGAAACCCTCACCTCAACAAAGTAAGTGAGGTGACGCCGGAAAGCGTTTGAACGAATTTCAATCGGGGACTAGTTTGTAGCGGTGTTCCGATGCGTTCACGTGCTGCAGGGCGATTGAGTATTAGCTAAGGCCACCAAGTTGTTAACATAACTAAGACAATATTGAAATCGTACATCATAACAATTAATTTCAAAAGAAAGATCACATAATATTTCAGGCACTGACGCGTTTCAGAGCCTTCCTAAACGTTAATTCTCAAACTTGAAAGTAGCTGAACGCTAGATTTCATTGTGCCTGTGCTTTTAGTACTGTGAGTTCAAACCAATCTATTCAACAGATATGCACAGTTACAATAACTATGCTTTAAATAGCTAATTATAGGATGATTTTGATTTCAGTATCCAATGTGCATGATTCTGGGGAAGCAATTGAAGGCAGCATTAGCTGGAGAGTTAGGCTTCAGGGTTAGTCGGTTATATTTAGATTTAAAGAGCCCTGACTTTGGCGCATACAGTGTCTCTGTCACCCTGTCATGTAACACATAACAGTGTTTAATGCGTGCCATTGTCAATGACAGGAACACATAAATCTATACATTCCAGTGGGGTGTAAGATGAAGTCACCAGAGCATCTGCAGTATTTGTAAGTACTGTTTTTATTGAGATGGTGAAGCCACACACTTCCCAGCAGACTTTCAAGTGCTCTTTGTCAATAGTTCAAAGAAACCAAGCTAAATGTTGCTCTTTATTTAAAGTTGTTTCTGCTGCATTGCTAGGAGTGTGGTTATGATGTTTTTAAGATGAAAGGGCCCTATATATATATATATATATATATATATATATATATATATATATATATATATATATATATATATATATAAAATAAAAGGGCAAATCGATATTTAAACTTGAAAGGTGGCTCTAGGGTGTTGGCCTGTGTGGAGCGACTGGGAGTTGGTTGCGCTCTTGAATGTGTATTTTGTAATGAGGGCCCCAGAGGTCATTGGTCCAGCTTGGGGTGACGTGATCTCTCCATGGTGCTGACGATCACTCTAAAAGTTTCACTGGGGACATCATGTTGTCTATTTCCTCTGAATTAATGAATGTTGTCTGATGCTCATTTATTTAGGGGTGTTCATACACAGTCAAGTTAATGTGATTTCTCCATTCAAGCCTGAGACGAACAGACAAGCTGATGGAGATAAAAACATGACCTTCATGGTCCACAGCATCTGTGTGGTCAGTCCATTGTGCTGTCTATTAAAGGCCAGACTGATTGAGTTTAACAGTGGAGCATAAACAAACCAGAGTGTGAGTGGTGCCGATCTGTTTATTTGCACAGAGCCGTGTTTGTTTCAAATTAATGACTCCAATCCTGAAACAAGCAAATGGTGCAAATGAACCCTTCTTGCTTTATTTTCCAAAACTGAAGTGAGTCCAGTGAGTGAGTTGAGTTGCGCGCTCACATGTTAGTTAGTCCAGTGAGTGAACGGAGTTAGGTGCTCACATGTTGAAGCATACGAGAACATATTAGAACTGCATTAGTTATTCGGGTGTACTCAGTCACAATGTCACAGATATCAGGAAGTTTGAGGGATTTTATTTTGATGCTACTCAAGTGGAAGTCATTTTCTTGGGTTTATGCCAAATGGAGTTCACTCTTTGAAACACCAATTCACACTGCTGATTTGCTTGTAATTTTGTAGTCATGAAGACACAGTTCAAATGTTCAATCGGCTCTGCAGATATTAAGCTTTGGTCTCCAGGGACAACATGCTCGTGGCCAAATTCGTGATGCAGTTGCAGTGGCGGCCTCCACTAGAGGGAGCAAGGGTGACACCCTCCCACCCAGCTGAGTCACCTTGAAAGGAATAAAAAAAGAAAATGTGAAAAGGAAATTTAATGAGCGTGTCAGCCTCACAGGGCAGAGGTGCAGGGTTCACTTCCGGCTCCGGCCTACCGGCGTGGAGTTTACATGTTCTCCCCAGGTACTCCGGTTTCCTCCCACATTCCAAAAATATGCATGGCAGGTCAATGCAACACTCTGAATTGTCAGTGTGATTGTGAGTGCAAATGGTTGTTTGTCTTAGTGTGCTCTGCGATTGACTGGCAACCAGTTCAGTGTGTACTGCCCGAAGACAGTTGGGATAGGCTCTAGCACCCCCAACGACTCTCGTGAGGATAAGCGAATTAGAAAATGGATTGATTAATGGATGTTTTTAGTTGGGCAGGATAAATAGTATACAGTGACTGATCAATAAAATTGATTTGTTGACCTTTGCGTGTCAAACAATGAGGATATATCTGGTTTGGGTGCATAGAATATCGTCGTTGTTAATTGCACAGTCCATTCTCATGCAATACGCATGTATTGGGCAATGTTGTGCACTGAATTCCGCCACCCACAGGCTTTTTAAACACTGGACTTAAGAAAATAAATTGAGAAAGAAAGTGATTGAGATCTATCACTCTGGTAAAGGTTATAAAGCCATTTTGAAAGCTTTGGGACTCCAACGAACCACAAGGAGAGCCATTATCCACAAATGGCGAAAACATGGAACAGTGGTGAACCTTCCCAGGAGTGGCCGACCGACCAAAATTAGCCCAGGAGCGCAGCGACGACTCATTTAAGAGGTGACAAAAGACCCCGCAACATTATCTAAAGATCTGCAGACCTCACTTGCATCAGTTAAGATCAGTGTTCATGACTCCACCGTAAGAAAGAGACTCGGCAAAAGTGGCCTGCATGGCAGAGTTCCAAGACAAAAACTACTGTTGAGCAAAAAGAACATTTAGGCTCGTCTCACTTTTGCCAAAAAACATCTTGATGATCCCCAAGACTTTTGGGAAAATACTGTTTGGACTGATGAGACAAAGGTTTGACTTTTGGGAAGGTGTGTGTCCCATTACAACTGACATAGAGTGACAGCGCATTTCAGAAAAAGAACATTACACCAACAGTAAAATATTGTGGTGGTAGCGTGATTGTCTGGGGCTGTTTAGCTACTTCAGGACCTGGAAGACTTGCGGTGATAAATGGAACCATGAATTCTACAGTCTACCAAAAAATCCTGAAGGAGAACGGTTCGTGACCTCAAGCTGAAGCGAACTTGGGTTCTGCAGCAGGACAATGATACAAAACACACCAGCAAGTCCACCTCAGAATGGCTGAAAAAAAACAAAATGAAGACTTACTCAGTCCAGATCTAAGTCCTATTGAGATGCTGTGGCATGATCTTATTAAAAAGGCAGTTCATGCTCGAAAACCCTCCAATGTGACTAAATCACAACAATTCTGCAAAGATGAGTGGGCCAAAATTCCCCCACAGCGCTGTGAAAGACTCATAGCAAGTTATCGCAAACACTTGATTGCAGTTGTTGCTGCTAAAGGTGGCCCAACCAGTTATTATGTAAGGGGCAAACACTGTTTCACACAGGGCCATGTAGTTTTGGATTTTATTTTCCCTTTAATAATAACAACTTTAATTTCAAAACTGCATTTTGTGTTTACTTGAGTTGACTAACATAAAAAAAAAATTGAAGATCTCAAACATGCAAAAAAAAAGAAATCAGGAAGGGGGCAAACACCTTTTCAGACCACTGTGTGTGTGTATTTTAATATATATATATATATATATATATATATATATATATATATATATATATATATATATATATATAAACGCGCACGTCATCTACAGTCAGTGCTAGGGATTTACGTCAAGCATGCAACAGATTATATCAGATCGACGTGGATCGGGTGTCTTCAATCCTGTTTCTCGAGGGCCGCTGTCCTAACTGTTTTCCATCTGTCCTTGCTGCAGCACAACTGGTTCAAATGATCGGATCGTTATCCAGCTTTTGCAGACCTTGCCTTGTATCGTACCCCTACTTGCGAATCAAAACTTGCTCTCACTCAAGTCTCAGTCTGTCCTCCAGCCTCAATACACTGAGTTGCGTCCTGTGTATGTACAGTACACCATTGTTGCCCAATGTTTTTTTTTTTTTAACTGAACCTTATTTGAACTTTTATCCTTGAAAAGGGAAAAGTATTGCTCTTCCACATTTAGGTGTTTATTTTTGTGTAAAGAGAAAATATGCAATAAAACTCGTAAATAAAAACACATTTGAGTGTTTAGCTGGAATTTTATAAATCAGTGTTGACCAAGTGATTTGATTTGGAACAGCTTTCCCCTTTAAACTATAAGTATGAATGTTTGTCCTGTAAACCGTTTGTTTACATCTCAATTTACACTCCAGGGCCGTGAATGAACCCACTGTGCAAGAATGCTCTTAAACAGGGCGCGATAGCTTGACCTAATTCAGGTAGAAGGCTGCTTGGTTTACCATTTCGGATGTCACATGCTGTTTTTTCTCTTCTAATAAAAGCCTTATTTGACCTGAGACCTTGATGGGAGGCAGTTGAGGCTTTTGTGTTGAAACAAAACAAGCCTTTCCTTTACTTTACTGGCTCTTCCTCGGTGCAGTGTTGAAAGTGATGAATGTTTCAACAGCCATTTTGTATGTTTTTAATCCCACCTAAAAGTTGGCCATTCTACTTTGCTCATAATTTGGGCTGTTTTTTTCAATTGCCTGTGAATCATCATCATCTTTTTCTAATAGTCATTTTATTGATTGATTTAAGTATTATTTGTAATTATTCACACTACGATAAATGTTATATTTGCTAATGTTGGGAGGTGGCTCTGTCAAATTAAAAACTCCTCATCTGCTGTGACACACGCTCAGGGATTTGAGTAATGGGTTAAAAAAAAAAAAATGTTTCCTTTGCACCTTGGTGAAGCCTCCACTGTCAGTCCTGCGCCTGAACCGGGCTGAGGAAATTGGAGCAGAAGTTCGGAAATGACTACTAAAGCATGTTAGTGGCCAGTCACAGGCGGGCTTCTGTAGCTAAGGCAGTGGCACATTGTTGCCCTCCATCTGATTTCAGCGAGCCCTGGGGATGAGGTGTGTTTACCTCACCCAGGTCAAGCCCACTTCACCTCTAACAGGAGCCAGTCACAGCACAACCTGCTAATTGATGCTGAGGCAAGCAGCGCTGAAAGCACCCTGTCCTCACATTGACAGGCTTTGATATCTTTTTAATCTCTACACACACACACTTCCCTGCACACTGGGAAATGTATGTGTGTGTGTGTGTCCCTGGCATCACATTGCTCTTTGGTTAACTTTGCCTCCTCCCTCTCTGGAGGGGGAACCGGATATCATAGAAGTGTTTTGTGTGTGCTTGCTGTGCAATAAAGAGATGAAGTGGGGTGCGAGGTGTAGAAAGGCTTCTCTGTGGTGAGGACGAGAGCGCTGGCCGTGCTCCACAGACGTCCTCTGTCTCTCTGCTTGATCACACATTAATGAGGCATCTGTGTGAATCCTAGCCCTCAATACGTCTCCCTGATGCTGGTTCGCCTGCTGCTGCTTTGAAAAACAACAACATCCTCTCTAAAAATGCTTATAGGGCTCAATCAGGGATGCAGTTGCCCCTCAAAAGCTGAACTGAGAGGTTGGGTGTCGCTAAGCCTACAGATGCCCATTTACTGCCTCTGTACTGTAGATCAGTGGTGTCCCAACATTTTTTTTGTGTCACAGACCGGTTGAGACAAGTGCATGCTGTTCATGGACCGGCAACCATTTTCTTTTTTTTTAAATCATTTTATTTGCCAGTTTTAAAGCACTGGTACGGACAACAACAATAATTACAGAATTACCCGTAATTAACATTTTATTAATATCCATTCATTTCAAACAGTGTTATTCTACTGAGGTAGAATAAAATAAAATAGAACGGTGAAATGGATCAATTCTGGACAATAAATACGCCATAGGGTAACCTGGTGGTCCAGTGGTTAGCGTGTCGACCTCAAAGTGCAGAGGTACCTGGTTCAATTCCAGCACCGGCCTCCATGTGTGAAGTGTGCATGTTCTCCCCGTCCCTGCGTGGGTTTTCTCCGGGTGCTCCGGTTTCCTCCCACGTTCCAAAAACATGCATGGCAGGCTGATTGAACACTCCAAATTGTCCCTAGGTGTGAGTGTGAGCGCGGATGGTGGTTCGTCTCTGTGTGCCCTGCGATTGGCTGGCAACGTGTTCAGGGTGTCCCCCGCCTACTGCCCGAAGACGGCTGGGATAGGCTCCAGCACCCCCCGTGACCCTTTTGAGGATAAGTGGATCGGAATATGAATGAATGAGATACGGCATATAATGTTATTATCAATAATATGGAAGTCGTGATCCCACCTACGGCGTTAGCATCATTGCTACCGGTAGTTGCAAAAGATGACACGATTGATTGCTCACTTTCTTCCGGTGACTGCTGGCTTGTTTTTAGTGACTAAACTGCTAATGTTTACATGGGCAGGCTGTCCAAACTTTGCTCGCATTTTCATGCTTTCCACTTGAGTGCTATTTGTTCAAATGATTCAACAGATTTCTTTGTATTGTCTTGTTTTTGACGACAAAGCATGCACACCAGCTTCCTCCTCCACATCGCTCTGGAGATATACCGCGAGGGGAGGAACGTCTCTTGTCCTAATAGCTTCATCTTTGGAAGTCATTGCTGCCCGTCAGCTGCACGTTTCGATGTACGTTCGGTCAATTTGTTACGATTACTTTCTGTTTACTGCTTCTTCTAACATTTATTGGCAGATTCTGTTGATTGCAAACCAAGATTAAAAGGAGGACTCCAATTGGCTAGAGTCGCGCACACTTCCCACCTCACATCTGATGGAGTAAATTTGCTCACAGCTCGCAGGTCTGTCTCTGTGCAGCCCGGTCCCAAACTAGCCGAGGCCCGGTACCAGTCTGCGGACTGGTCGTTGGGGACCAATGCTGTAGATGACCATAACCTCCGATATCTGCGTATTGCACAATGCACTAATGCACAATAGTCACAAGTGTTTATTTCTGTTTATATTGTTTCTATTGTTTCTACTGTTCAGATTACACATTCTGTCTTTTTATACACTGCAGTTGATATCTCATCTTAGCTGTGTGTGTTTAATGCACAGCATGTTTGCACTGAGGATTGAGAGGAAGAAATTTCATCTATGCTGCATGTTATACATAAAGCATATTTGACAATAAAGATGACCTTGATCTTGACCTGAACCAGTGCATCCAGCAGTAAAGGGTGCAGAGAACTGAGACAGCTTCTTCTGAGCCTGTTTAATTCTGTGATGGGAGAAGTCACTTAAAAGCAGAACGTTTGCGGACTTGTATCAAATCATAAACTGAACATATCGGCTGTGACAAAAAATAAATAAAAAGGAATTCGGAATATTCAACTTTAACCCTTTCAGGGGCAGCGGTAATTACAGTGGACCCGTTATCATCTTATCAGGTCACAGGGTGCATGAAAGGGTTAAATTAATTACTGTGACACTGCGAAACTGACCAGATGGTTTGGTTTGACATTACTATCTGATTTGCCAGTACTTCCATTAATTATGGACAATGTGTAGGGCAAATTACAGAAGACAGGGATTTGCTAACTTTTAATGAGAACATTCTAGAAAAGAACTAGTTTTTGCCCGAAACCTGTGGAAGGATAGCACAAAACTGATTTACAAATAAATCATAATTAAAAAAAATATAAACGTGAGAAAAAATATACTGTACATGTTTCTTGCAACAGGCAATGCTGTGACTTGACATGATGAACTCTTCAGATGAAAGACTGGTACTAAGTGCCTGTTGGCAAATGCTAAAAAAACATCATATCTGATTGGACACTGAATGTGTGATGGTATGCTAAACACTGCAAGTCCCGATAACCCACTGCAGCAACTGGAAGTCATTAGACTTCCATGTTTGTTACTTTGGTTTGGCTGCAACATTCATCAACCTCTCAGATCCGTTTGAAAAGAACTGGATTTTCCTTTACACGTGGCCAAGCATAGATGAACAAATAGCAAACAGTACATTTGCCAACTTACCAAATCTACAAAGGAGACATGATTTTGGCTGAAACAGAATGTTTGGCTTGAGAGTTGTTTGCTTCCCATACAATTGCAGTCTCCATTGCAGTGGTTTCACATTTGTGGTGAAACATTGATGTATATTTGGAGTTTATATAGCCAAGGTTCATTCTAATTTATCTATTTAGATTTGTTATATGTGCCCGGTGGTCCAGTGGTTAGCACGTCGACCTCACAGTGCAGAGGTACCAGGTTCAATTTCAGCTCCGACCTCCCTGTGTGGAGTTTGCAAGTTCTGCCTGAGTGGGTTTTCCCCGGATATCCTCCCACATTCCAAAAACATGCGTGGTAGGCGGATTGAACACTCAACATTCTCCCTCGGTGTGAGTGTGAGTGCGGATGGTTGTTCATCCCTGTGTGCCCTGTGATTGGCTGGTAACGATTCCACCTCCGGCCTTCTCTGTGGAGCTTGCATGTTCTGTCTGCGTGGGTTTTCTCCGGGTACTCCGGTTTTCTCCCACATTTCAAAAACATGCGTGGCAGGCTGATTGAACACCCATTCCAAATAGTCCCTAGTTGTGAGTGTGAGCGCGGATGGTTGTTCGCCTCTGTGTGCCCTGCGATTGGCTGTCAACCGGTTCAGGGTGTCCCCCGCCTACTGCCTGAAGACGGCTGGGATAGGCTCCAGCACCCCCTGTGATGCTTGTGAGGAGAAAGTGGATCTGAAAATGGATGGATGTGTTTTATGTGAAATATCAGAAAGCACCAGAAGCGATGCGTTATCTGCCAATTCAGTTGGACTTACCATGGGGAGTGAAAGCGGCGGAAGGGATGTCATCCATCTTCTCACAGCAATTTACAAAGCCCTCACTCAACCCCTTTTCGAGCACTATGGCTTCAGATTTGGGGTGCATCTGAGTATCTCCCATTGAATGAAGCCGACAGGACCACATGATAGACAAATTGTACAGATGAGATCCTCAGGCCACAAAAGTGAACATCGACCACATCTTGGCCCACGCCTATAAAATATGTTCAATAAAACACACTATTGATTACAAAGGCAGCCTTGGTGGAGGCCACCTTTCACCACAAATTCCATAAGGCAATTCGCTATTATGGCTTGGTGCAGAGCCGTGGGACTTGTCAGCCCCCATCTCACTCGATGCACTACATGGCTTTGTGTACCGGTATATGTTTCCATATGAATATGTGTGTGTGGGTTATCCTCGGGGTAGTCAGGTATTTCAGGTTGTCAACAGTGGTTGCCAGTCGTCAGACATTCCTCGAATAGAGCGGGGTGCGTCAACCAGAAAGAAAGCACATCTCCGTTCCCCTCCAATATCCGGCACCCAAATTGTAAACTCATCCCCAATGTAAGAAAACAATACAAAAATAAACTCGGTGACATGTTTCTGTCTGTGGTACGTTGAATGACTGTTTAGCACATCTGTATCCCAGTGCAGAGGTCGTGGGTTCGAATATGGGTTCCGACCTTTCTGTGTGGTGTTTGCATTTCCTCTCTGTACCCGTGTGTTACAACGGTTTCCTCCCGCGTTGAAAAAAAGCATGCATGGTAGATTGAACACTCTAACCTATCCATTGGTGTGAATGTGAGTGTGAATGGTCTATTTGTGCCCAGTGATTGGGTGTATCCCGCCGAACAAGACAGCTGGGATAGGCTCTGGCATGCCCACGAACCTCGTGAGGATAAGCAGCTCGGATAATGGATGGATGGATGTTTATATATCACTTTCCAAAGCAGGCACAGGCTGGACGACAGATTTGTGTCAATTCAACTCTCCACACAAAGATTTTATCCAAATAGCACAAACTTCCTAGCTCAAATGATTTTTTTTGTATGTCAGTGCTCATTCATGTGTGGACAACAGAGAAGTCTTCAGTCCTGCTCAGACAGACACAAGGAGACACTCTTAGCCACACCACCTTCCAATGAAGCTCTTCTCAAGCATCCCACCTCATCTATTCCTCCTCCGTCTCAATGCTTCTTTTGTTTAGAACGTTGAGTGGTGGAGTGCTTGGCCTCTCTGGAGAGATACAGATGAAAAGATTTAAGTGAGTATTTAGTTTCACGATTGGAAAACAGAATTTGTACACATGGTCCCAATGCCACAAAAGAATGCACCATAGTGGCTGACGCTGTGATGATTGAGATGTTTTGTCGCATGTAGACTGAGATAAGAATAAACTAATGTGATAGGATTACCGGTACTTCAAAAGCAGTGTTGAGTATTCATTACGTACAGTATGTTAATGCTCTCACTCCTTGTAGTTGTGACTACTGCAGCGTATATTAAATTAATTGTGACACAAACCATGAATGTTGAACAACTGCCGTGAGTGTTTGCTGCAAAGCGATTTTTGCACGTTGAACAAGCCACAATGAGAAAGGGGCTCACTGGTAGTGTCGTGTTACACATGGCTGACTTTCGTGCATCACAGCTTGGCATTGAGTTCCTTTCAGTGACATAAGTGGGAGTGTATATACAAATGGTTCTCTCAATGCCCAAAGAACAAGAGGTGCCCAATCCGGGGCATTATCTGCCTTCCGCCCACATTCAGCTAGGATAGACTCAAGATTCGATAAATGGCAGAAAATGCCCCGATAGATATTATTAGACATTATTCCACTGGAGGGAGTTTAATGGCCAAATCTGTCAGATTAGCTCTGACCTGAACAGGACAGCTGAATGCCGAAGCGCCACTGGTCTTGTAGTAAGTCCATTTTTAGTTTCAGAAAGTTGATCATTCCTTGTGAGACTTGGAAACATTCCCAGGAACACTCGGGCTCCTAAGGGACCTGGACCGAGGAGGATGAAAAGGCCACCTTAATAGCACCAGCTGTATTTAAGGAGACTTGCCTTACCTCCACCCCTTCAAGGTTGGCCCTCCCTTATGTCAACAACAGCTCGCCTGTCAAGGCTATTGGACCAACAACTTGTCTTGACATTCACAAGTTGACACTTTCTGATCTACGCAGCCCAGCTATGGACTGTTTGCTCAGGATGAGGATTTGAAGACAGTTTTGGGGAACATCATACTTTCATATTCCCAGTGTGGCCAAAATGTCATGACTCATAGCGGTGAGAGGATAATTACAGGATCCCATGCTGCTTGTTCTTTAATCACAGATGCAGTTATAGTCTTGCTTTATGTGAAAAGAAGCGGTGCTGTTTAATTGATTTTATATTGGAACTAGAGCTAAGATAGGTCCTAAAAAATCGAGCCCGACCTGAACCGGCCCAAGGGTATTTAACTCATTCAGTACCAGCCAATTCTAGACCAAGTGTGAAAAGACATTTAAAAACGTCTTTGGGAGTGAAGGAGTTAAGCCCGACCCGGCCCGAGCCCGATCACTTAACTTGATTTGCAGGCCCGAGCATATTTTATTTGTGAGGACTCAGGAGGAACCCCAGAACCCCACCCAGCGATAAAGATAGCAATGGTTAGGAGAATCCAAATGGATGTAGAATTTGGATAATTGACACTGACACAGATCCCTCGACTTTTGGTCTGATAGGGATATTTGTTATCAATAAGTTGACGACCGATGGCAGGCGTGCCCTCAGAAGCACACTCCTTCCTTTCTCTATGTTGAAGTGGTTCATAGAAAAAAGCCAAGCGATGAATGGATTGCCAGGGGAAAAATATGAGGGAGGATATTTCTGGGGAGACGAGAGAGGTAACTATTTGTGTTGGAACCAATCCATTTGGATTTAGCTTCCTGGTGGCTGCATTTTTAGCAGATCAAACACATACGATAGTAAGCATGAGCAAATGCACATTAATGTGCATTCGGGCATGAATGAAAGCACAGAATTCATTCCTCACTCCTGCATCTTCAGCAAGGAAGGTGTTCACCAGCGGTCACCGTCTGTCTGTCTGCTATGCTGTCAGGCTGATTGCATAAAAACTACCAGGCCGATTTAACTTAACGAGTGCAGCAGGGATGAAAGTGTTCAAGTTCAAAGAAGATCCGACTCAAAACCAGCATTTATCTGACAGCACCCTGGGTTGGATGTTGGAAAACACATTTCGTTAAGCTAAACTCCATGCTTCTTGATGCTTTCAGTAACAGTTTCAGTCGCTTTACACACGCCACACACGCTTGACTGTCGGTCGCCTCAGGGCAACCACCCATTCATTTTATGTACAGCTGGCCCTAATTAGGGGGTCATGACCAATGAGCCAATCACAGCTGACTTTGGGTCTAAAGCAGGATTACTAGAATGGTCATCAGCCATACACGGCGCACATGACATGACGGCAACGGACAAATGTGGACAAGTGTCTTCAATTGAGCTCACATGGATGTTTTGTGTATTTTGGGGAAAAGCCTGGGTACTGACAAAACCCATGCAAGGGCAGAGAGAACATGCAAAGTCCATAGAGTGGGACTTTGTCCACTTGTCCACTCTGCTGCCCGACGATACGTTGTTATAAGCAACCCCCTCCCTCCCAAAAAAGAAAAAAAAGATTCAAAAACTTTATGAATTATTCTGCACTGGTTTGTTTTGGTTCTTTAGAAACAATTCAATGAGGATACAAAGCCGAAAGTTCCAAATGTAAATTACCGGATGAACGGTATGTGTAGAAAAGTTTATACACAATATGTCGACAGAAACGGGCAATGTAAAGAATACACAAATGTAAAAATTAGACTTCATGACAATGACAGAGAAGGGGGAAACAAGGTAAATTTTGATTTCTATCTAATGCTAATGAAATGTGGTTGACCAGTTGCAACAAAGCATGTTCAATGGCCTATTTCTTAAAACGCAAATACTGATGAGCATAAAGAATGATATTAGTTTTGTTTATTTTCCCAGGATCTTAGATAAACAGGCTACAATCAACATTGAACGGTCATTGTCAAAACCGTTGGGTTACTGGCTTTGAATATACTGTGGGATTGAGATGAGCATTTTTGAGGTTTTGAGAGACAAGACCAAACCGGAATGACAATGACAAAATGTGAAAATGTAGCCACGGTTCAAATAATTGAATCGATAGTTTCTTCGATGGGAATACTTTTGATACCAACGTGGCCTTGGGTGGAGTTTTTCAAATTTCAGATTGTTTTATATTCTTCTTGTGCCATAGGGGGGATCAAAACCAGAATTCTGTGTCTGTGTATGGGATGGGGGGAATTACCACATAAGGTTAATTGAGGTCACACAAGACTTCTATATTCGATGCCAAAGAATGGCTAATACTGCCAAAGTCCTAAAAACGAACGCCCCCACCCCCTCTTCCCTATTGTCTACTACATCACAAAACAAACAGAAACATGGCAAACTGTGATTTCTCATTAATAAAAAAATATTCAGTATGTAAATAAACTTTTCCACGTTTAGGTTTCTGTCATCGTAATTTGATATGGAACACGTGATATTGGTTATTTCCAATTTGTGGATGGATGTTCTACTCCATTTTTTGCATTGGCTTTATTGAAATTTATCGCGCCATCAGCGGAATTGTGCCCGATGCCGCAGACGCAGCAGTGCAATGGGCTGGTCCCCGTAGGGGAAAAAAATGTCCACCTACACCGTAAAATTGGTTGAGTCTGACTATTTTTCCTTGAATTGAATTGTATCTCAGCATTTTAGAGTGCAATTGCCTCTGCCGGTCACGACAGTGGGAGTCAATCTTCTGAGTTGATCAAAACGTCTTCACTCAGATTTCATAACTCTCACCAGTGTAAAATGTAGGTGAGATTTTAGGGGTCGACACCATGCTTTCAGTGTTGTGAACAATACAAAGATATATAAATAACTAGATTCTAGATTTGAATATGAATAGGAATACATATTCTTGCCACAGACATTTTTGAATAGCCTGTTTCTAGTTGATGCTGCATTATTTGCTGTTTCTATTTCTGTTCCATGGTGTTAAATGGGGCCTGGCAGTTTTGTTTCTATAAACGGCAACCAGCACACCAGGGCCAAAAAGAAACGTAAATACTGGCCTGGTCAGTGGCCTGTTACAGCTTGTGAGCTGCCACGATTCAGTCCCAGGACTTGATAATTGATTGATCAAATAAAAATGGACCATAACCACATTTAACCCTTTTGCCCCCGTGTTCTCTTTGTGACTGTTTGTCTCCTTTTTCCAACAGCGGGATAACTGTGGGATGAGTCTGTCATTCCTCCCGGAGATCCACTCTCTTACCCCCACCAACTGTTTTCACAGTGTCTAGACACACATGCCTCTGCTGATAAAACAAGATGACCCTACAGTGCGGGGCTCAACAGTGAGGAAGTTCTGAGGAAGTTCTTTTGATTGACTGGAGTCATGGCTCATCTGTTTTCACTTGGAATCACATGTTTGTGCTGTGGATACGGTGGATGTGATCCCGAGCAGAGGCCTAGAAATACTTTGTGGACAGTGTTTGTATACATCACAGAGAGCTGCACGGCTTGAAATGCCAACTGTGTGCATGTGTGCAGTATGCATACATGGGCAAAAAGTGTGTGTTTGTAAATAGTGGTGTGGGTTCATGAAAGAAAAGCCAATTATGACTCATTGTTTCCTGCAGCTGTTGGCCGGAGCCCCCCTCTCCACTATTGGCCATGAAATCATCAGGTTTTCTTTGATAGCAGGGAGATATTCCAGTTCTGCTGACTCCCAATATGTAAATGTCGCCCACATGAGCTCAGAAATCCAAATTAGCTTCCAGAGCATATCTGGGGCATATATAAGAAACAAATGTTGAGGCCGAATTAGCCGGAAAAAAAAAGATTTTTGGGTTAACGGTATTTCACCCATCAACGGGAACAACTGAAAGTCAATGCTATTCTGGCTTGTGCAGAGTTCTTTGGAAGTAGACGTGGCACTTTTAGAGGGATAGGGAAGATGGTGCTTGTGTAGATTTTTGTGGGAAAACCTTAGTGCTGCATGCGCCCTGTTTGGTCAGCTGCAGTCGGTTTTCTGATCCGAGGAGCCCTGACATCACCAGCTGAAGTGAATCCAGATTCACAGACTCGGCCAGCGTGTTCTCATTGTCCATTTGAGTCTTATTCAGTACAGTATTTGCCTTTCATTGATGCTCTTTGAAGCTTTGTTCAAAATCAACATTTGTATTGGCAAAGTCTATGAAAGTTTTAAGTGTATGTGTAAGGGTATAAGACTCATTTGAGATTTTTTATTTTTATTTTTTTGAGATCACCACTCCCATTTAGTTTTTTAAAACCTTTTTACTAAAGTAGTTCAAGTGGGTGTTTGCAGTTGCGTAGGGTAAAACAGAAGTAAAGGTATTTGTCTGTGTCCTGAAATCACCCGACGTTTTGTGTGGGATCAATTTTCTTTGCAATGTTCTTGAAAATAACTCAAGGTGAAAAATCAAATGCCATGGCCGTAAACGTGCCATAACTATTTCCTTTTCCTGACAACTGATGGATTTTAAATCAATTTTCAAGGCAAGGTAATTTTAGGAGGCACTCCTGGCCAAACAGACACATGGTTTGCATTATCACATCTAGATGATAAAAACCATTCTTTGACAGTAACTAAAATTAAGATGCATCACATTCAAGTTCTGTAGTTGATGGGTGAGTTGATTAGTTGAATACAAGGACAACAACTTAAAAACTGGCTTCAAAGCGTGTGCACAAAAAGCTGTTTGCAAACCACCAAAAGACAAGAAGAAGAATAAAATACTGAAGCAATGGTGAGTAGTAATGGCAACTTGGTTTCAGCTTTCACAAGATTTTAGGCTTCACTTTAACTCACCAGGATTGTATCTTTGGCAACAGTGTGGCACAGGATTCTGGTTTAGACAAGCACAACTTTAAAGTTAAACTTTTAGAAGTTAAAACAGCAGCAATCAGCCACCAGCCTGCTGCCGCTGTACTTACCAGTTCAGTAGATAGTGTAGGCTGTGTTAATCTCTTTGGGTAGTCACCGTATGATGTGCATAGCCTGAGATATGGTGCACTCCATTTATTCATTCATTTTCTGATCCGCTTTATCCTCACATGGTTCGCTGGGGGTGCTGCAGCCTATCCCAGCTGTCTTGAGGCAGGAGGCGGGGGACATCCTGAACCGGTTGCCAGCCAATCGCAGTCGTGCACTCCATTTACGATTTTAATCAAATTGGATTTTTCATCCGTTGGACTTTATATATTTATTTATATATTGACAGACTGACGATTGATGGATTGGTGAACCGGTGTCGTTTATTGACGGAAGTGATGACGGACTGACAGACTGACTACTAAAGTTTTGTTTGGCCGGAAATAATGACAGACAGATGATGACAAACTGGTGCCCAGGCCGCTGACAAACGATGGCTGATGGACCGGCAAAATTGAGTAAATACTGTAGCTTCAGCCGTATTTTCCCGAAAGTGTACAGTACAAACTATTGTAAATAATAATAATAATAATAACAACAACAACAACAGTTTTAAATTTTATCCAGACTAAGTCGCTGGACCCTGGGTGGGAAAGACGCAGTTGGTTGCCTTCATGAGCGGCGATGTTAACTTGCTTCCCTTTTTCACCTCTGTTACGACTGGATGTCATGAGAGGAGGACTTGACAAAAACAACACTGTACTGTATCAAAAAAGGCATATTTGAGAGATATGTAACCAACAAACTTTGACAACGACTGTACAAGCGGGCATTGACAGCTGAGGCGTTGCAGTTATTTTGAAGCTAATTGCTTGCCTATCCACATTGGAACAGTTTTGCAAAATTGATGCGTGCTTCAGAATTTTCTGTCCTCAACTGCAGTCCAATGCCAGTTTCAGAGGCTAAGCCTGACACTGCTCCACTGTGTACTACAATTTACTTATTCTTAAATTGTAACCAGTGATCTCATTGCTTAGTAGTTTTTAAAACTTTATCAAAAGTTATATGGATTTGGTTTAGTCCTACCAATTTTACCACAATAATCTTAAATGGTAAAAAATAGTGTGATTGAACTGAATAAATTGCTAGTGACATTGGTGAAAAGTATTGCTGCAGCACGATTGCAACATGAACACACTGCAAGTGAGACCTAAGTGGGGATAAGATGGCTATCACTATACTGTACATAACTTTCAGCCAAAGGGGTCAAACAAAAAAGCCATCACATCTTTTCTGGCTCGGACCTTTTTGAAAAGAAAACAATCCCTCTTCCACACTGAATAGAAAAGTTCTTTGCAGTGATCTCTGCCAGGCCGTATATCGGTGCCAAACTTTTAAGCCCTCTCACTGTTGACTGGCCTGTGGACTTTGGGACCTGTGTCTGACCGGTGGATGTGGTTGCGAGAGCGCCAATGAGGAGACCCCCCCCTGTCCTTTTCGGATTTGGCCAATCGCAATGGTAGTTGATTCTTTTGGTGCAGAGGGAATCTGTATTGAAGTGAACAAATATCAGAAAAGCGTCATATGAGGTGAATTACCACTGCTCAACAGACTTTATTTTGGATGCAGGGTTGAGGCTTTTTTTTTCTAAATCACATAATTTTAATCGTTCCCAGAAAATAGTTTTTTTCAAGTTTCCAGTGTGCCCACATTTAGCAAAATTGGCAGGCAAAACCAGCCAAACGAAATGGAATTTCAGTTTTTAAAGGAGAGCATTTTCAATTTAATCTTGTTGCAATTTTCAGCTTGTCCTAACAAGGGTCGCCACGATGAGTCACTGGCATGATTTGTTTGGCACCTGTCCATGTTTTATCCGAGCCTGGGACCGGCCATGGCTGTGTATTGGAGCGCTGACCAAAATGCAAACACACATAATCTGTACGGATGGCAGCAACATATGCCACTACACTACCAGTGCATTATTTTAGAATTTACCGCGGCGGTATGTGTACCTCAGAGGGCCGCAGTTTCAAAACTTAGTTTGACTTTCTCTAAACTTGTGAATACACATGTCCAACTGCTCATTGTTTACGTAGTTTCTGCACAACTTGCTGTTCTTTAACACGGAGCTGACTGACAAAATTCTCAACAGGTGCTTGATCCATGAACTGACGTAAACATCCAAAAAGGATCACTTCTCTGTCTTTCTGTTACTCTCCCAGTCTCAGTCTGTCATGTTATTTTAACCACACTTGCGTCATTGCTCCCGTCGCTAAATGCCACCGGTTCATTTATCATCATATTTTGAAACGAATGTAATGCTTCCTCTACTGCAGGGGTGCCCATTACGTCGATCGCGATTGACAGGTCGATCGCGGACTGGTCCCAAGTCGATCGCGAGGCGTGTAGAGGAGAAAAAAAACAAACAACAATTTGTGTTACTTTGTGCATGTTTGTAATATATTTTTTGTTACTATATACTGCACCCTAATCATCCTATCAGTCTCATTTTCACAAAAAGTAGTAACGAAAATAAGTCAGGTAAATATTGAACCTACGGTGGCGCGTGACCTGCATCACCGGAAGTTGTTAGCACTCAGCAGTCTGCAATTGCAACTTGTGATCAGAGCTGTTGCGCAATATCTTTTATCGTTATCATTATTCTCATTCAGTTTGTTTCAAGTACAATTCACTGAGGGCACGGGCAACGAATAGGAAACTAGAGGGCCGAGGGAAGCACTTTAAAACGGTATGTGTGACGATAGTTAACAGGCTACAAAAGTGCGTCGCGTGCTTCCATGTCAGGCTGTTGCTCATCATGGCGTGCGTGTCTATGTGCGTGCGCGGTAACGGGTCGATCGCGGGAAGTTGGTTGATCGAAAAGTCGACTTTTGGTCCAAAAAGTTTGGGCATCCCTGGTCTAATGGATGCCAGCGTTGTACCTTCCATTGCGCTCCTGAGTCGATCCCCTAGTTTGGCGGTTCAGTCAGGCACAGCGTACTCGAGTGTGCGCACTGACCATCCTGAATTTGATGCAAATGAAGGATGCTGCGGGGATTGGCCGAGAAAAGGCAAGTTCCATACCAAAATGGCACGCAGAGGCGTAAAAGTCCCTTTACGCCCAATTCTCTTGGTGCAAAGTTTAGCAAAATAACCACCCAGGCCCACAGTTTGACTGTGCTTTTTGCTCGACTTAGCTCTTGGCATGAAAATCGTTTTTCAATTGGAACTAATGAGCAGATTAATATATTTGACATCACACCTCTCACTCGTACCCAACAATGACCATCCTGTGAACAAACTCTATAACCTGTTATTACAAAGGCACTGTTCCACTGCAAGAGGACATTTGCCTCACTCATGGCCGGAAGGAAGTTCACGCTCGGGGAAATTACATCTCAGGAAAAGAATGATTTTCAGGCACATGGCGAACTATGCGAGATTATATCATGTGACAATAGCGTGTGAGAATAGTTTCCTTACTGTGTGAATATTGTGATAAGGAACTTACTCCTTTGGATGAAGTTAAACAAACAGTGGCATTGAGGAATTTACAGTAACAGTTTCCAGACTGTAGTTGTAAGGAAGGGAGTGTCCTGCTGTTTGCACTCTGTGTGGTTGTGACAGATGGGAATGAAAAGGTTGAAGGAGCGTAATGTTTAGGTTTTTGAACATTTACCCTTAAAATGTGCAACAAACCCACTATTTCAAACCACCGAGACTCCCAGAAGGAATTTTATCACTTTCAAAGGACTTAAACTTTGATCTGTCTTGTTTGGCCATCTGGGCAACGAAATAGCTGTTTCCTCTCAAATGAATACAACTTAGGACTGGGCATGGAAGTACTCTAAAGTTGAGGGGTGGCCCATGAGATAAATGATTTTTGCTTTTGACTTCTGGAACATGATACTGTGGGCAACACATGTGTCGGCACACGGTGCGGCCACTTCAGATGTGGTCTGGGACATGTGGAAGCTTCTAGATTTATCCGGCCCAACCCAGTACACAAAGAGCAAGTGAACATTATAGCAAGTAAAAACATTACAACCTGTGTTCGAATAATCACGAAGGTCGTTTTTCTATTGTACCTGTGTGTGTGTGTGAAAAAAAAATCAAGATTCTGAAGACATTATTAAATGAGGATGAAAGAATCTGGTGGGCGCCCCAGTGAACGACTGGTTAGCGCGTCGGCCTCACAGTGCAGAGGTGCAGGGTTCGATTCCGGCTCCGGCCTTCCTGTGTAGCGTTTGCATGTTCTCTCCGTGCCTGTGTGGGTTTTCTGCAAAAACATGGATAACAGCTTAATGAAACACTTTAAATTGTCCCGAGGTGTGAGCGCGGGTGGTTGTATGTCTCTGTGTGGCCTGCACTTGGGTGACCACCCGTTCAGGGTGTCTCTTGCCTACTGCCCGAAAACAGCTGCAATAGGCTCCAGCACACCCGCAACCCTTATGGATCAGTTGAGATGTTATCACCCGTTATATTTAACACTCCCCCAACACTCCCCTAACAGAGTGTGGCCTACTTTGACAATATCCTTCCAGACCTTTTTATTTACTGCGGAAAAGGCCATTGCAAAGTTTTCTGTGGTTCCCACGCCTCCTCCAAACTAGTCTCTGAGCTTGCCATAAATCCTTTCCTACTGACAATACACATATCCCCCCCCACCACCACACACACACACACACACACACACACACACACTGTAGATTTGTGATAATGTTACGGTTGTGATGGAAAACTCTTCCAAATGAAGCATAAGATGCTTTGAATTCATGTGAGTTTTCATGCACAATGAGTGGATGTGATCATCTGTTTTTATTCCTTTCTAAATAACGTTTTTCCCCCCTGGGTGACATTTGGCAGGAGTGACATGATTAATACATATTTTTGTAAATCTGCCTCAATCCAGTAAAAACTGCTCTTAATAAGAGGTTACAACTTCTTATGTTGCAAGCTAAGCGAAACAAGCTGTGAAATACAAAATCGAAGAATTCAAACAGAATTTTGGAAGGTCTGTTTTATTTTTGTCAATGCAGTTTTTATTTCATTATTTGCCTGGAAAATATTCTCACGTATTCCTTGCCCTTTATGCAGCATGGAGCTCAGCATTTTTGGGCCAGTTCCTGGATGAATGGATGAAGTCTCATTTGAACATCTGGCTCTGTGAAAAACCCAAACCTTTTTATGAAAATTGAGGAAAGTTGTAACTCAGCATTGCATCTGTCTGTCTGTGGTCTCTTAAGTACAGACTGGACTACAGAGAGCTTCAGTGAAATTCGTGATGAAGGAGTCACACTCATGTCCTAAATCATGCTAAAAAACACCTGGTAATTAACTATACAATGACCGACATGTGCCACCAACTATTTTTCAGACCATAAACAAAATGATTTCAGCAGTTCAAAGGGTGTCTAGTCCACGATGGGATTCACCTGTTTTCCATGTACTTCTTTTAATTTTAGTCGTTTTAGAGAGCTAATTACAAAGTACTACAAAGAGGTGCCTTGCTTGAATTCAATCAACATAAACAACCCAAATTAAAGTCTGCGCTCAAGGCTGGGATCCATGGTCAACACTGATGGACAAACTATCAATGACACAACCCTATTCACATAAATTTCCAGTGGCTTGGATCACTGTAATTACGATGGCAGGATTTGATCCAAAGACAAGAGTTGTTTGCAGTGTGCCCTCTAATTTGCAATAGGTTCTAACATGCTGACGTTTCACTGGGTCGCTGGTCATTTATGGATTGACCATAGATTAAAATCTTGAACATACTGGAACCCCCCTCCCCCCCCTTTCCATAAAACTTAGTAACGCCCCTGGTTACTGTTATACTACAAAACAGTAACATCATTTTATATTTAAAAAAAAATCCTCGTCTCACCCCTTGGGTGGTGTCCGTCCCTCATTCAGCTCGGGTCCTCTACCAGAGGCCAGGAAGCTTGAGGGTTCTGCGCAGTATCCTTGCTGTTCCCAGCACTGCACATTTCTGGACTGAGATGTCCGATGTTGTTCCCGGGATCTGTTGCAACCACTCATCTAGTTTGGGGGTCACTGCCCCGAGTGCTCTGACCATCACAGGCACGACTGTTACCTTTACCTTCCCGGCTCTCTCCAGCTCCGCTCTGAGCCCTTGGTATTTCTCGAGTTTCTCATGTTCCTTCTTCCTGATGTTTCCATCACTTGGGACCGCTACATCCACTACAACGGCTTTCCTCTGCCCTTTATCTATGATCACGATATCTGGTTGGTTCGCCATTACCATCTTGTCAGTCTGGATCTGGAAGTCCCACAGGATCTTTGCTCTGTCATTCTCCACCACTTTCGGAGGAGTTTCCCATTTTGACCTTGGGGTTTCCAGTCCATACTCCGCACAGATGTTTCGGTAGACTATGCCAGCCACCTGGTTATGGCGTTCCATGTAGGCTTTCCCTGCCAGCATCTTACACCCTGCAGTTATGTGTTGGATCGTCTCAGGTGCCTCTTTGCACAACCTACACCTTGGGTCGTGTCTGGTGTGGTATATCTGGGCCTCGATGGCTCTGGTGCTCAAGGCCTGCTCCTGAGCAGCCATGATGAGTGCCTCTGTGCTGTCCTTCAGGCCAGCCCTCTCTAGCCACTGATAGGACCTCTTGAGATCAGCCATATATATATATATATATATTTAAAAAAAATCCTCATCTCACCCCTCAGGTGGTGTCCGTCCCTCATTCAGCTCGGGTCCTCTACCAGAGGCCAGGAAGCTTGAGGGTTCTGCGCAGTATCCTTGCTGTTCCCAGCACTGCACATTTCTGGACTGAGATGTCCGATGTTGTTCCCGGGATCTTTTGCAACCACTCATCTAGTTTGGGGGTCACTGCCCCGAGTGCTCCGACCACCACAGGCACGACTGTCACCTTTACCTTCCAGGCTCTCTCCAGCTCCTCTCTGAGCCCTTGGTATTTCTCGAGTTTCTCTTGTTCCTTCTTCCTGATGTTTCCATCACTTGGGACCGCTACATCCACTACAACGGCTTTCCTCTGCCCTTTATCTATGATCACGATATCTGGTTGGTTCGCCATTACCATCTTGTCAGTCTGGATCTGGAAGTCCCACAGGATCTTCGCTCTGTCATTCTCCACCACCTTCGGAGGTGTTTCCCATTTTGACCTTGGCGTTTCCAGTCCATACTCCGCACAGATGTTTTGGTAGACTATGCCAGCCACCTGGTTATGGCGTTCCATGTAGGCTTTCCCTGCCAGCATCTTACACCCTGCAGTTATGTGTTGGATCGTCTCAGGTGCCTCTTTGCACACCTACACCTTGGGTCTTGTCTGATGTGGTATATCTGGGCCTCGATGGCTCTGGTGCTCAAGGCCTGCTCCTGAGCAGCCAGGATGAGTGCCTCTGTGCTGTCCTTCAGGCCAGCCCTCTCTAGCCACTGATAGGACTTCTTGAGATCAGCCACTTCAGTTATGGTCCGGTGGTACATCCCGTGTAGGGGCTTGCCCTCCCATGATGGTCCCACTTCCAGCGCCTTATCTTCTGTTCCCCATTGTCTGAGACATTCTCTGAGTACGTCATCCGTTGGAGCCTTCTCCTTGATGTATTCATGCAGAACAGCAGTGGGGAGAGTGCATCACCTTGGTATATGCCACATTTGATGGACACTTGGGTAAGTGGCTTGCCATTGGCTTCAAGTGTGGTTTTCCACATCCTCATCGAGTTCGCAACGAAGGCTCTTAGGGTCTTGTTCACCTTATACAACTCCAAGCATTCAGTGATCCATGTATGTGGCATCGAGTCATAGGCTTTCTTGTAATCAATCCAAGCTGTGCACAGGTTGGTACGTCGGGACCTGCAGTCTTGTGCGACTGTTCTGTCAACCAGGAGCTGATGTTTGGCTCATCTGGTATCTCTACCAATGCCCTTCTGCGCTTTGTTCATGTATTGATCCATGTGTCCACTTATCTTAGCCGCAATGATGCCTGACATGAGCTTCCATGTTGTGGAGAGACAGATTATTGGCCGATAGTTGGATGGGGCTGCACCCTTCGAGGGATCCTTCATGATCAGGATAGTTCGCCCTTCGGTTAGCCATTCTGGGTGAGTCCCATCCCTCAGCAGCTGGTTCATTTGTACTGCTAGGCGCTCATGGAGTGCTGTGAGTTTCTTTAGCCAGTAGGTGTGGACCATGTCCGGGCCTGGTGCTGTCCAGTTCTTCATATCTGAGACTCTTTCCTGTATGTCTGCCACTGTTATGGTAACTGGGTTCTGTTCAGGGAGGTTGCTGTGCTCCTCTCTCAGGGTCACCAGCCATTGTGCACTGCTGTTATGTGCAACCTCCTTCTCCCATATGCCTTTCCAGTACCTTTCAGTTTTCAGTCTTGGTGGGTCAGCTCTGTTGTTAGGACCCTGCCACTGAGCGTACACTTTCGCAGGTTGTGTTGCGAACAGCCTGTTTATTCGTCTGGCCTCATTCTCTTTCGTGTACCGCTTTAGGCGACTGGACAAGGCTTGGAGCCTTTGTTTGGCAGTTTCGAGTGCTTCAGGTATGGTCATCTGGATGTACCTCTCGGGTATCTGCCTTTTCATCACACCTCTCTGGGCCTCCGTCAATTGACTCACATCTTTCCAGGCCGCCTTGATCTTAGCCTCCAACCGTCTTTTCCATGGTGGGTAACGTATCTCATGGCTTCCATGGTTGCTCTTATAGCCCAGAGTCTCCAGGATCACTGATGCTGAAGCGTATATCAGCTCATTGGTTTCTGTGATCGTTACGGTCGGGATCGCCCTCAGTGCTGCATTCACACTTTCTATGAGACTTTCAGATGGTACTTCACATAGCCGTTGTAATCGGTTTCTAGGTTGCCCAGCTTTCATTCTCGCCATGATCTTAGCTTTCAGGTCAGTCGCTGCCTCGCTCAGCATTTCATTCATTGGGGCTGGCCACCCAATCTCATCATCTGCATTCATTGGGGCTTGCCTCCCAATCTCTTGTATGACCTCCTCCTCTGATCTGGCAGCCTGGGGCCCTTCACCATGGAACCTGCGTTGTACCTCATCCATCTCAAGTTGTGACAGCAGTTGCCGTTTGTGGATGTTGGAACACTGAGCTACTAGTTGTTTCGTGGTCAACCGTGACTGTGGGTTTCGAAGTAACCATTTAGCCCACATTCTCTGCATGTAACCCCTCTGACTAGGGTTGCTTGAGTAGTAGCATTCCAACAGAGCCATGTTATCGCATCTCGCCCATCTCCGCTTCGTTCCAGTAGCCCATTTTTCATCAAGGTGCTCTGGTTCCCCAGCACCTGACGCAGACCTTGTTTGGCCGGGCGACGTCTGAGCCGGCATGTGATTCGCTTTATTGTCTCTCATCATTGTATGAGGTAGGCATTAGCGTGAAGGATCTTGCCCAAGGACCCACACTGGATGACACCATATGTGCTCATTTTTTTGCCCCAAGCGGGATTCGAACCACCGTCTCCCGTATGCCAAACTGATGCCTTACCAACTGAGCTATATATTAAGCTCATAATTTCCACAATTAGACAATAAAATGACAACCCAATATTTCAGGAATACTACTGGGAGCAAGCATACCGTATATGGATGGAAGGAGCACTTTTTACAGTTCATCATTATGAGAAAATAGTCACATTTACACTAAAGACGTCGGCAATAGCCGCCGTCCCACAATCACATCAGTTTGGATGAGCGGATTCAAAATCATTTCAAACAGTGCTGTCTATTATTCCTATGTTCGAAAGAAAGCACATTTTCATGATACCTTGACCCGATGACGTTTTCCACAAAAGTTCAGGAAATGTGGTGATAAAGGTTAGGCAACACTGAGTGAGGGTAGTTACGAAGCGTGACCAAGAACATTGTAATGGTGCTATAAACTAACCAATAGCAGAATCCAGATGGATTCAGTGGTGAAGGGTGTGCACTTTGGGACCCCACCATTTGTTTGGCCTCGGGGTGCATTGGTATTGTTGGTTGAAGGATTACGTGGATAGGTTTTGGTGGTCTTGGCATTCTGTGGTTTAGTCGGCTGACTGGGCTTTTTTGCATCTTGTGATTTCTGAGGGAAGACCTTTGTGTTCTTGGGAGGTATGATGTGAACTCATCACCCAATTCAATCCCAACCACCATGACTCGAGTCTCGTCCTCATTTGTGCCCATCAGGGAGTGCTGAGTCAGAAGTTGTGGCCAACATAGCCACTCAGTGTTTATTTCCTGTGTGTCCTTAGGTTCTGGGTGGCACAGTACTCACGTACACATGCATGTGCCTTTTTGATACCCGTATTCTCAGTCCTTGGTTGTCTTCTCTGTGTGTATGTCACTTGGTTTATCCGTGTTTTAAAAGAAAACATGTTGGGCTGCCCACACACCAATAAAGAAATGACACTGCTGTTTCTGTTTCAAGATTTAAAATGGAATCAAATGAGGGGGTCTAGAGTGGATATATTTTTGATAGCTCATCAGTCAATTAGAGAAGTGACACGTAAAAGAAAATAACCATTAGCCTTCTCAATTAATCAAGGTGCTGTGCATTCAAGAGGAATTCTGAATAGATGAGGATAATTCATGTATGACAGGCAGGAATCGCAAACGATGATATCTTCAACCTTTTACAGCAAATTTAAATTTTAAAATTCTGTTTAAATTTCAAGGGCCTCAAGACATCACAAAATCTCCATTTGTTTAGGAATCATCTTAATCTTTTTGTTTCCTCATTTAAGTACACATGTTTGAGCTTGAATAAGATTATGTAAAACTTGCTTGCTGTTTGGTATAACAACATTTGAAGAAGGAGGAAATCTGTGCTCTATGTTACACATAAAGGACATTTGACAATAAAGTTGTACTTCATACTTGATACTTGATTTGTACATGCATGCTGCATTTCAATGCATTTCACTTCAGTTGAATTCAACGTGAGCTACCAAGCAGAGCAACTGTGATTACTGTGTACAATGTTGTGACATTGAATATGAATTGAATTGAATTGAATACAACTTTATTGTCAAATGTGCCAGCACAGATGAAATGTCTTCCCTCTCAATGACAACATAAAATAAGAGGAGCCGCTGCGGGTGTCCGCGCCGCCATCAAAAGAAAAGTTAACAAAAAATGACAAAATAATACAAGACAACACATGATACACAGACAATCGTGCAATCGTAACCATTTTCCTGCATACACTTTGTTGTCTGAAGCAGTTATGGATGAAAGAGGAGCGAATCAAAGTGTCCTTTTCACCAGTGGATCAAAGACATCATGCCGCAATGTGCACACGTCTGCTACAAGCTAAGCTTGAAAGCAACAAGAAGCTGTAGCATCCATTAACGTAAAGAGAGATTGGCTCTCTTCTTCTGTCCCATGTAAATCTGCTTCAATTCCAATCCGCGACTCCCAGATCCACATACGCATCTGACACTCCTTTCTTCTCATCGTCCGCTCCTCAATTCATGCATCCATCCAGCCGCAGACTGTCCATCAGCACCGACCTTTTCGCTGAACAAGCGGGGCTGTGAAAATTCAGATTCAGATGCTGCCTATTTCAGGCGCAAGACACAAGTGCCCCGGGGATGTCCAGCAATGACAGTCAAATGGTGCCGACATTCCTCCCAATCAAGAAATCAGTGCTGGTACGCATGTGCTGCCGAGAAGGCACAACCACCAAGCACAAATTCTTCTTCTTTGACGAATGCCGTGGCCAAAAATGCTGAAAACAGTTCGTTTTTTTTTTTTTGCATGTCCACATTTGTGCTAGACTTCCACTGAACACGAATATGGAGCCCTGTATAGTCTCATTCACAGTAGCACAATATGCAATCCTTTGATACTGCACTGAATGAACATAAGCCGTTGTCAATCGACGTGACCCTTCCCATGTTAAGACGGTGGTTATTTTAATGATCTTTTATCTTCGTATTTAAAGGGCATGGCATTCTCCCTGGAGGAACGTCTGCAGCTGGGAATCCACGGCCTTCTCCCTCCTTGCTTCATTACTCAGGATGTCCAGCTGCTAAGAGTCCTTAAGAACTATGAAATGAAGAAAGATGACCTGGATAGGTGAGACACAAACACAGCCTGAATACTCCCAAGTGTGTAGCCTCACACGTGTTCTGCTTCCTTATCTTGTTTCTGCAATTTTTTTTCCCAGAGAATTGTACAGATTCTGCATGTAATTTATATCTGGGTAGTTTCCTATTTAACATCACATATTTCATTAAAAGCACTCAGTCCCCACTCCTAAAGAAAAAAAAATATCTTTACACTCCCTTTTCCTCCCACAAGTGTTTTTCTAAACCCTTCAACCATAACATTCAATGTCAGTTCTATTTTGATGCTTCATTCCTAGGCAGTGTGTACATACATTAGTAGGAGTTGGTTGTTCCCATGCCAGGCACAGAGTTGAACTCCTGCCTAGTTTGCTGTTTTTGAATTGAGAGCCAAGCGCTTGATATTATCTACTTGCGAATTTGCCTTCTTTGTCAGGCCCTTCGTCAACCATTCCATCATCAGTCATTTTCAACAGGGATGAGTGATTTTCTTGTGAGACCACTTAAATAGATTTTTACTGTGCTCTTCCATTCGCACCATAACAACATCATAGCATCAACATTTCGAATGGCTTATTCGATTTTTATTTTGATTCCCATGCTCTATCAGTGTCACTTGCAATCTGTCCGTGGACTCCATCATTCCAGCGTTCCATCCTTAAAATTTGCTCCCACGGATTAATGGATGTGATATTGCTGACATTCCTTAATCCTTCCCTGCACCCTGTAACCTGATAACATGATAAACTGTCCACTGTAGTAGCCGCTATCCCTGAAAGGGTTAATCCTGTTTCAGTCTGCTTGGCAACGCTTCCATCTATTTCATCAATTCCATCAATACTCACTGAGTAACATTAAATCGCCGAGCAACATCTTGAGTTTTGATGCCATGTCATCACAGCAGCACTGCAGCCATAAATTCATGTCTCTCCATCCAAAATGTTTGCATGGGACTCAAATGGCGACAGTCATCAAGCGGGAGTCATAATCGAAGACTCTGCCAATTGAGATCCTGCAGAACAAAAAGGTCATTCTGCTTCTCATCGGACTGAGAAAACAATAACAAACTAAAAATAAATGTGCGGGCCAGAGACTTGGTCACTCATGCTAAAAAATAAAGTAATAGACTTTTTTTCTGTCTGTGAGGTTCCAGGATAAAAGGATAAAAGGAGAAAGGATACTGCTTAAGGTAGTTAAAATTCATTGTGTTTTATTATGCCACAGTGCAAGACTTCAAAGTTCGATTTTTACTCAAATGTGACTTTTTTTGGCTGTAGGAGCAATTAAAGCCAAATGTATTCTGCATTTTCAAGATTGGATTTGGTCCATTTTAACATGTGGCCTTTAAGCTAATATGTTTCAATATTTCACAATGAGACCTCAGCTTGATCTGTCAGAGTGGAATTCATGCAAACTTTTCATCTTCAATATTTGTTACAAATCCACACATGATGCAAACACTGCTTTCTTCTACTTTTCCATAAACATACAGAGGCCAATACTGAAAAAAAATCAATTGAGTTGTGCTCTCAGTCAGTCACACTTGAAAATGTACCATAAAAAAACAAACAAACTCAAATATGTTTGGTTATTTCTTGTTTTATTTTGTAGCTTTACAGTGAGAATTCAATTGCTGCTTCACAGTAGGAGTGTGGAGCAGTATAGAAGAGTTGGTCTGTCTACAGTGTGCCCCACCTCGCGCCAAAGTCACCTGGGAGAGGCTTCAGCTCAACCTTGACAGATCAGGATAAGCGAGGGGGGTTCTTGTGTATGCGGCTAGTGTGGCCTTTATTTATTTATTTTTTTTTCATTTCTTTCATTTCCTAGTGGACGGATGTTCCTGTATGAATGACAGTGAAGTTAAGTTAAGTTTCTTGGACCTTGTGTTTGGGAGCCCATGCTCCTTCCGCATAGAGTAATACAGGATTCACACTGAGCATTTCAGCCGATTTCCTTTACAACTGTGTAAGAATGATTTTTTGGTTGTTTGTTCTAATTCATGGACAACATTCAGTAATTGATAAATAAAAATAAACAACATATGGTTGAACATGGAAAAAAAACAACCCACATGATTTATGTAATATGTATGGCAAAAACTAATATGGCTTTCCCAAATGAAAAAGTTTCCCAAGATCAACCATCATCATGAGGCAATTGTGCAGCTGTTGCTGCAGCAGAACATAAAGCAGAGAGGGTGTGGGATCCTTTCATCCACACAAGAGCCACCTTGTGCTTGAGAACTTATGGAAATGGTTCTGATTAGAAATAACAGTTTTTGGCATGTTTGACCTCATTTGGGTCATTTGCAACTTTTACTTCCCAGTCAAAGAACTAGAACAATAAAGGGCTTGTGCAGCTTTTTCCCAAGGTACAAGTCGCTATTGTACAGCACAGATTCATTTCACTCGGTTTGCTTTCCCCCCTCACAATTTAGTTTTTCTTACTTTCCCACTCGATTTCTTCTTTTAAATATTCTCTCCCAAACAAGTCCTCACTGCTATGCTGATTATGCCGGTTATGTCAACACTTCAATAGCTTTTGTCCATCAGGTATTGGTCCTCTGGAGGTTCAGTATTAACATGTGATGTTTTCCACTGTGTTCATCCTTGTCATTCCCAGATACGTGTTCTTGATGGGACTCCAAGACCGCAGCGAGAAGCTCTTCTACCGTGTGATTTTGTCAGACATTGAGAGATTCATGCCCATCATTTACACACCCACCGTTGGCCTCGCTTGCCAGCAATACGGCCTGATATTTAGAAGACCAAGGTGACACACACATACACGCACAGCAACGACTTATCCCATTGAATGTGGAAAATGACTTAAAACCGCAATGCAACCAAATTACTCAAGGGGCATCGAAACTTGGTGAGAAGGTGTTCGGTAGTTGCTTTTTTTTTCTCAAACTGCTGTGTCAAGAAACTAAACTGGGTGTTTGTAATCTTTCATTTATTTTAAATGCAATCTCTATTTCAACAAGGCAATTGTGAACATATTTTCATTGATATTCACACCAATGTCAACCCACGTCTCTAATACGAGTGACAAGAAAAGAAAAAAAAAAGATATAGACCATAGACCAGACCCATATCCACGGGTGGGCCAACCAGACCCGTCTCCACGGGTGGGCCATAGGGGGCTGTGCCCACCCATGAAGTTGTTTGTGGCACCTTACTTGAGGAACAATATCTAAAAAGTACAAGTCTTTATTTTGTAATTGAATATTTCCTTTATCACAGTAGGTATGTTGTGTTAAGAAATTCTACTGTTGAGTTGTGTATCACTCATACATTAAAAATATAAAGAATCAATGGTGGGATTATTTACACCTGTACTGTATATGGTTGACGTGAATCTAATCTGCAACAGTTTATCTTGCCGCAAAGTAGGTCCTAAGCATGCGTTTGCATGTATGTGTGCTAGCAATGCCCCTGCTGATGTCCCTCTCTTGACCCCTTTAACTGCACCCACTACAGCCGGTCATATTTGCTGTGTGGCTGAATGATTTATTGGTACAGTAGGTTAATGGAACACTCAAAAATGTCCTTAGGTGTGATGATGAGGGTGAAAGGTGTTTGTCTACTGTACGTGTGCGCGATTGGCTGGCAACCAGTTCAGAGTGTCCCCTGTCTACTGCTCGAAGACAGCAGCACACTGGCGACCCTCGTGAGGATAAGCGCGTTAGAAATTTGATGAATGAATGGAAAATCTTAAAAATATAGCATAGCTCATTTCATATTGGAACTTTGGCAGTAGCACTTTGATGTCTATCAAGCACTATTGCTCCTATAGCCTTTTGCTTTGCATGTAGCCCTCCTTGATTACTGTGTCTACACAGGGTTGGTTAGATTGGCAGATAACTACCTCATCCACTCAGGCTCAGTGCTTAAGAGGTGTGCCGGATAATCATCAGAAGTGCCAGAACTGCTTGTGTGAGGATAACAATTTTGTGTAAGGATACGGAAAGTTCCAATTGTTACCAGCTGGGGTTTGTGAGCCTCAGACGTAGAAGAAAGCTACACTCCAACAGGTTGGCAGAAAGCTCATGGTGAGCTTTTACGATTTCCAAAAGTGCTTCACTTTCACGTTCGAGGTAACGGCCAGACACCAAACCGCACCGGCTTGTGTTGCTTTTCCGTTACGACATGCGCTGGGCGGGATCAACTGTACTGTGCAAGACTCCACTGCACAGTGCGCACACACATTTTAGATTCTGCCATAATATTTAGACAATTAGTGAGTCTCAGCCCATTGCATGATGTGGAAGGGTCGCGCATCGGACCCATCAAATGCACAGACACTTTTACACAGACAAAAAATCAATTTCCGTGTTCAGGAGAGATGGAGACAGGCGCCCACCAAGACATATAAATGCAGTATATACAGTACACATATTGTGTTTTTCAACAGTACTTACCCATATTCATATTCACAACTTGATATGTACCAATGGATGAAGTCGTCAAGCTTGCAATGAGAATTTTCACGTTTGCCACTTGCTGTGTCCATTCAGTTCACTTCATTCAGGTCACTTTACAGTAGATAGGCAAAATAGCAGCAGGTAATCCCTACTCGTGGTGCCGTGTCACAACTCTAAAGAGAGTGCTTCAGCGTAACAAGTATGTTTATAAGCATTTGGAATGACAATGCACTCTTAATGTAAAAATAAACAGCTTTAGGATGGTGTCAATAATTTGCAGAGATTTGCTATTCGTAGTCAACTTCTGTCCCTACACCCTGTGAAAAGTCACCCGGAAGAGACATTTGCGACTTCCATCCATCCATTCTTTGTTCAATGTAAAATGTCATTCTGTTAAAAATATTCCCCTGTGGCCATTTAATTAGTATGCCTAAAAGCCAACATGGGAGAATGCACGCATATCTACTAAGACTACAGTTAGTCATGATAGGACCCATATTTGGAAGTTGCGGTCAGCCTTTTTAGCAAACATTTTGTTGGAAGGGGCAGATTAAAGCAAACTGCAGCAAACTGCTGAAATCAGTTCAGAGTTCACCTTTAAGAGAACGACAGCACAGATCTCATCTCTTTCTCAGTTATTGCTTTCTGTTAGGTGGGTTCATAGGGGTTATCAAGTGTCACTGTGTAAGAGAAAACTCATTTCAACTTCTAGCAACGGTGCTGGTCTAGCTTCCTTCCTCAAGGTTGTGTCTGACACTGGACTGTCTTTCTTGACCCCATCTCTGAATGGTATTCATTTAGTTTAAGTTGAACTTTGTGATTTTATTCTCTAAATACTGATAGTACAGTAGAATAACCATCCTGCTTTATTGAGATGTGAATTCACTCGGACGGAATGTTGACAGATGAACTCTCCATTGTAATTTTATAGGATGCTGAGACGACTATCCTGCCACTGTAAACAAATGTACGCAGGGATAAGTCAGGTCAAGTCAAGTCAAGTCAACAGTATTTATAGAGCACTTTCAAACAGCCATCGCTGCATACAAAGTGCTGTACATGGAGCAATTTAACATGCACAATAAACAGTAAGACAAATCGGTAATAAAGACGGTAGAAAGTCAAGTCAAGTCAACAGTAATTATAGAGCACTTTCAAACAGCCATCGCTGCATACAAAGTGCTGTACATGGAGCGATTTAACATACACAATAAACAGTAAGACGAAATGGTAATAAAGGCGGTAGAAAGCACCAAGCAGTAAAATCATGCTGAGTCGAATGCCAAAGAATACAAGTGTGCCATCCAGGAAAGCACCAAACAGTAAAACCAAGAACAAATCTAAATCATGCCGAGTCGAATGCCAAAGAATACAAGTGAGTTTTGAGGAGGGCTTTCCAGAGAGAGGGACGAGCAACAGAAAAGGCTTGATCCCCTTTGAGCCTCAGTTTAGTTCTTGGTACTTCTAATAATGTCTGGTCCACAGACCTGAGGCGCCGGGCAGGTATGTAGGGCCGGATGAGCTCAGAGAGGTAAGGTGGTGATGTACGGAGCTCCAAAGGTTTCTGGCAATGCAGTCCGCTCGCAGCAAATCTTGTGTATATTCACCCCAGTGAACAAACATATGCGGGACACCGGGGGCGTATTTCTGTTAGCAGCAAAAAGGCTCTCATGTCAGTGATGGAATGAGAAAGTCCGTCGGTACTGATCCGGTTAGTGACGAGTCCAGTGTCGGACCAAAACCCACTTCCGTCAGTGCTTAGTCTGTCAGTTCTTCAAAGTTTGCCATCATTCGTCAGGAAAACAAATGTCCGCCTTTGACGGTTTCCTTTGCAGTGTTAAGTTATATAGGTGTATTTGCATGCATGTTTTCTAGTTCAGGGGTGTCAAACTCATTTCACATTGTGGAGCACATACGTCGTCAGTAGATGTCAAGTGGGCCGGACCATTAAAATGATACCATACTCTGCTATAAAAAATGAAAATAATATGTATTTCCTTTGTTTTGGTCTTCGGAAGCACAAGAACATTCGGAAAATGTTGAAATGTAATAAACATATCTTTTACAAAACATTTCATGAAGCACCTTAGATTTCCTTAAACAAATATGCAATTTACTTTTATCAATCACATACAGTAAATGCATTGCAAATCATCCCACTGATTGTACAAAGGCACACAACTTTAACAAGTACTAAGGTATTGAAAAATATAGTAATTTAATATTAAACAAGATTTATAAAGAAAGGAATTTTTAAACCATTTACACATGTGCATATAATATCTAAATTTAATCCCTGCCTACACCTTGCAAACTACAGGAGAGTGCTATTAAATGTGTAAAGAATAAACTATTCACATGTCCTTGATAGTGTCTGCTGTGTTGGGTCTGTCTCAGTGACAGACTGAGACCGCTGTTGTCTTTGACTCTGATCAAAACGGTGTGTCCCCTAGCGGATACTCCATGAATTGCACCTTATTAAAATATTCATTCTGTGTCTTTTATGCATTGTTTTTCACTTTTAAATGATCCTGCAGGCCTGATCGAACCTCCTTGGGGGACGGTTCCGGCCAGCTGGCCGTATCTTTGACAACACTGTTCTAGTTGGACCATTATCATTTTTTCCCTCTCCCTACCTAGTGGTTTCCTTTCTGAACTCTGACTGTAAATTTCCCCATTGCGGGTCAAATAAAGGATATCTTAATCTTAATCACAGGTCAGATTAGGTCTCCAATCACTGGAACTCGAGTAAAGAGGCTTTCTGTGTGGAAACTGCAGCCTTTTCTTGTCATGCTTGACTTTACCAGTTAATCTGCTTCATGGAGTCGAAACCCTCCAACATCAGCTCTGTACAGAGGCCAAAGGTCAAGGGCTATTAAGTGTGAAAACACGGTGGTTTCGCTCATCGTTTGATGGAGCAGAGGGCGGAGGGACAAAGACACACATTCACATATCACAAGATTAGTGGACTTTACACGGTGTCTAGTGGGGCACGCTAATCTTTCTTCATCACTTTTTTTTCTTTCTAAAAAGGCATGTTGTGTACTGTATAGGTAGGTTCACAGCTGACCATCTTTGGCGGTTATTAATGAGTGTTTTCCTGTCAGAAAATTGGAGTGAAGCCCATGCCAGCATGTGTCTTGTGAAGCCATTCTAAGGAATACTCAATACACTGCGAAACCCCTCGAAAGTAAGTTAGTATGCTCAAGGTGCTCCATGAGTCAATGACATGTGCCAGTTCGTCTTCTGAAATGGAGATGGATGATCATAGGTTGGATCATTGTTGGAAGTCTGGTAGTGGATGAAGTTGAGGAAGTAAGACTGACTTCATTTGATGTAATAATGTGATCTATTTTAAATCCGTTGGGAGTTCTCAATGCTTACATACTGAATTTATGAGTCCATTAAATGGCACATGAAATCTCATACCATCCATCCATCCATTATCAGAACCGCTTATCCTCGCAGTCTTGGTTTTGGATGTTTCAGTGGTGTTCCATCCATTCTCTTGCTTTTCCTCTGAGATTTGTGGCAACCATGAGACTTTGAAAAAAAATCAGGCGTTGCAATCTAGAGGGTGAAAGTAAATTATGCATTTTTACAGAACTTGAATTTTCTGTCCCTTGCAATGTACAAAAATAATTCTAATGAAGTTGTGATGTTGGGTAAAACGGCAATAAAAACAAAATGATTAGCAATTCCTTTTCGAGCCACAGTATATTCACGAGAATACACTACAAGGTCAAGATGTTCAAACAGATAAAACTTGTATTTGTTGTTGTTTATCAGATATCCACTCCACTCCACAATCATGCATTGGCCTCTGGATTTAGTTTGCAAATCATTGATTTCTGTTTTTATATAGTTTCACACAATGTCCCAACTTCATTGGAATTGGAGTTTCTGTCTTGCCCATGTTGATACTTGTCATACCTTTAAAGAACATATCTCCATCACACCTAAAAATAATGAAATAG
This sequence comes from Hippocampus zosterae, assembly GCF_025434085.1. Taxonomy (NCBI): domain Eukaryota; kingdom Metazoa; phylum Chordata; class Actinopteri; order Syngnathiformes; family Syngnathidae; genus Hippocampus; species Hippocampus zosterae. The sequence continues at coordinate 20,173,579 of NC_067455.1, read as the reverse complement.
CCTCTCAAGCATTTTTCCATCTGTTTAAACATATCTTGCTGGCCATGACCAACTGAAATTCAAGTTATCTGTAAAAATAATTCTAGGTATCCGCAGAGTGTTTGGTCCTTGCTTTTCATGCCCCCTTCCCATCACCTCATTATTCCCGTATGATGTGGTTCACTCCAGCATAGCTGTCAACACAATGTATCCTTTGTAAATACAAACAGTGTAGATGTGAATATTTCAGTGGCCTTTGATTTAGCTGACAGTTTTGAACCCTATTCTAAAAGTCATTGGCAGGGCGAAGACATTTTTATTGGTGGTTACAAAAAAAAAAAAATCATAAATGAAGGCAAAACCTGGCTTCATCAAGCTGAAACTCATCTAACAACCATCTGGATTCATCAGTGGCTGTGATTTCTTTAGCAGTGCCTTTCTGTCCTGGATTGATCCTTTTCCTGCTGTTTCTTGCCTGCTGAGGAGTTGTGTAAGGCTGGCTGGGAATATGAACTGGAAATTCACACCCCTCGTCTGGACTCCTGAAGTGTTCAATTTCACGCGGCCATTTATGGTTGATGTCCATCTTTGAAATTCCATAACCTCACACTCAGGTTTCAATCCCCCCCACCCTCCATCTTGAGGATGGAGGGTGGCTTTTTTTTTTTTTACATTTTTGCCAAAGTGTTCTTGTAGATGTGATGAAAGACTGATAAGCCTGAGTAAACTGTTCATTACGACCCAAACCCCCCTTGAGTTTCTCCTCTCCGTAACCAGGACGATATACAGCCGGGTAAAAGACTGCGGTGGAATTAGTTTGAGGCTTTAACTGGTTCTCAAGAGGAGACTGATTCAAGCAGTGTGTTGTGTGCTGGTGTTCAAAAACCTCAAAAGTGTGGGAAGGGTAGGAGGTGGAAGAAAAGAGTTGCATTGTCTTTGGAGGATTGAACACTGGGAGGAGGATGTGAAAGGAAAGGAAAGCTGTCCGGAAAGAAAATTCCTCACGGTCACATTTCATGTCAAAGTGATGAAAGGACAGTGTTGGGCAGAAGTTAAAAAGTACTCGGTCAAGTTGCTTCTTCTATTTGGAATTCTGCAAAAATGCTGCTTTTGTGTGAAGAAATGATCGTGTTGAGGAAATGTCATGGGCTTAGGAACCACATAATTGTTGTGGCATTATGAACTGGCACTGACAGGAAAACGACTGGAGCTCTTCATTGTTTGGTCATTTGTTTAGGTACTTAGTGGCACACTGTATCCTAAACGTGCCGAAGTGTTGTCTGCAAGGAGTCTCAGTCATTTATTCCAAAGGTTTTTAGACCTGAACATCACAAAACTTACTTTGTCGAGTCTCGCATGCAGACGACAGTCTGGTTTCCCTGATGTATTTCCAAGGTAAATGGTGGGTCAGGGCAAAATGACTTCCTCTCACATTACATGGAAACATTTTGTTTTACATAACAGTTAACTTTCTTCAGCATATCCCGCAGAAATGTTTTCCATGGAAAACCATTGGAGAATGCTACTTGTTTAAAAAAAAAAAAAAAAAAGGATCATTGCTCAAGTACTTTGCTGCGTCTCGTCTTTGCAGCTCGTGGTCATATACCACATTCATTCATTCATTCATTCATTCATCTTCCAAGCCGCTTGATCCTCACTAGTTGCGGGCGGTGCTGGAGCCTATCCCAGCTGTCTTCGGGCAGTAGGCGGGGGACACCCTGAATCGGTTGCCAGCCAATCGCAGGGCACACATCCGATAATAAAATCTGTTTAATTGTGTGCTTCGTCTGTTCTAGACTTCATGTTGTCATGGAATTCAGGCAGACGTTATTACAAAAGACGTAATTACACTTTGATTTGCATATTCATTAAATTGAGTTTTGTTCTCCCTCCCACAGTCCTGGAGCATTTTTTTTTAATTTTCCATAACCCATCTTGTTCAAATGCATGGTCATGCTGAGTGGTGGCTTTCTTTCGGCTTAAAACTATTCAGGCGTTGCCACAGTGAATCATCCTCTTTCACCCCTCCCTGTCATCTGCATTGTATGCCTCAACTCCAGCTACCTGCAAATATTCTCTTACCACATCTCTAAATTTCATTTTTAGTCTGCCTCTATCGCTCTTATCTGGCACCTTTATATCCAGCATCCTTTTACCAATATCACTGTGTTAAACTAGCCTCTGTACAAGTCCAAAGCATCTCGATTTCATTTGTGTGTTTTCTGTGCCACTTGATGTAAGCATGGATTATGGAGAAGTTTAATTGCTGTGCTGAGGGCCTTCAAGGTATTGCCTGAGACATATCCATAAAAGTTTTGTTGGTTGAAAATGTTTGACCCTGAGATAAAATGATACAGATTTTGACAAATTGTGCAACATTCTCAAGGAAACCTTCACATACTTTAATTTTTCTTGTGCACTTTTCAAGGACTCAAAGCTACTCACGAGAACATTTTACAGAGAAAAAAATGTGGTGGTTTTCCTGCTATTCCTCATTGTGGCTAACCTTTACAAAGAGGACTCTGAACTCCTTTAATGGGATAACACCGAGTCATTGGTACAAACAGGTACTGTAGATGAAACATGGATTCAAATGAGAAGCCAAGAGGTCCAAGCCTTCATTAAAATGACCCTTGACTCTTTGAGGGATTTACACTTGACACACAATAAATTGTGGTTCACTGTTTCATAACTTGTGAAATAAAATGTGAGGTGAAGTCTGAGTTCTGACCAGTTTTGATGACTCTAGGGCAGGACTCTCTCAGTGTGGTGGTTTGTGTGGCCAAAGTTGATGAGTCTATATATTCGGAACCCAACAGCAGGAATCAAATAAAAATTCAGTCCAAAGACGCAGTCAAAACAATTAGTTACAGGTTATGGCACAAAATAAAATGTGGTTTCTTATTGCATTCCAACAATGTTATTTGTGGTCACTTGTATGTGTTTAGATGAAAATAAAGTAAAAATACCTGTGCAACGTGTTACTGGAAATGAAATGCTGTTTTGTCTGTGGCCACCGTTTTAACCTTCCAAATGTAATACTAATTCCAGCATCCCAGCAGCTGGTCTGGCAGACATGTCTCATGTGTTCATTTTGGAGTGGTACTCCAAAAATATTTTGAATATGAGGCCTGCCTCATTGCCGGTCAGGCATCACAAGAAAGGATCACAGGCTTGCATAAATGTTAATACCTTTTATGTTAATATACAGTGCTGGTCTCATCACAAAATGTTGGCAGTCCGTCCATCATTTGTCATCGGCCAGCCCGCCAGTCTGTCATCATCAGTTTGTCAATGATTTTAGGCCGGTCTGGTCCGCCATCGTTATTTTAACGATTGAAAGATAACAATTATGTTTCAGTCTTGGCTAAATTACAATTCATCACTGTTATTTTAGGACCGGCAGTAAAAAAATGAAAAAGTATTTTCAAGGGTAACAGGACACAATTTTCTTAATTTGTAAACAGTTTTGACCACTCTACACAATATACTGTATATAGAAACTATTTTGAACAAAGACCTTCGTTTCTGATGCAGATGATGATTTGCCAATGTGTTAAACCGCCGCAGTATAGTGGCAACTATGGCAGAGGAGGACTTACTTTATCTCAAATTTGCCTTAAGTAATGGTGGCTGTTATTGGCAGTCACCAAAAGTATCCAATACCATAAATGTAGGCCATTATCGGCTCGATACCAGTACCTGGTATCAGAACTCACCAATCCCGAGCTGCAACAATGAGCTTCATCAACAATATATCTTGAAGTTGTCTGAACAATGTATTTGAATGGGTCTTCCACAGGGGGATTGAGGTATAAGGCTTTTGCAATGGACATGTTGTCATTCAAAGAAAACCTCGATCTCGCTGAGATAATTGATGAACTAAGATCATATTAACCCTGGAGAACCCAAGAACCCTTTTCTTCTTTGGAAAATGATGAATTATACATCAAATGACTGCTATATGTTCACTGAACACCAAAATATACCTGTATGTATTTTCCAATATTTAATGTTTTAATCTTATTTAGGATTAGTGCCAAATTTGACCCTTTGGGATTTAAAGGTAGCATTTGAGTAGCAAAATTTATAGGGGCCAAATGAGACCCCGTGGTTTCTCTAGGATAAGCAACGCTAGTGGCACATACACAAATACCGAATCATATCCAGTTTGACACACTGTGGTGTTTGAGGACCATACAGTTCATTTTAAAATTCTTATTCTGCACTGTAAAAAGAAGACTGCATCCAATTATTTGGCTTGGTGGTGGTTTTTAATCTTAAGACAATAAAAAAAAAGATTTATTTCTAAGATGCCTCATCCTTAACGATTGACATTGCATTATTTTGTCCATCCATCATCCATTTTCGAATCCGCTTATCCTCACAAGGTGCTGGGGCCTATCCCAATTGTCTTCGGGCAGGAGACAGGGTACACCCTGAATCAGTTGCCAGCCAATCGCAGACATTACATTGTATATTTATTATTTGGTTTGTAGTCAAACCGCAAATCAGCCATATGCCCATTACAAAAGTGTCAAATTGTGAGGGCATCCCTTGTGCACAGCACTCTTCAGGTCATCCCCACAGAGTTTTAAGTGGATTCAGAGCTAGGCTCTGGCAGGGCTTTCTCCTTCAGTGCTCTGAATGTGTTATTTGGATATATGCGTTGGGTCACTGTTGTGCTGAAAGGTGAAATTCCTCTTACTTTTGGAACAGATCCCTAGGTTTTGAAGCCAATTTTTTTGGCGGTATTTGGATCTGTTCATAATTCCCTCCACCTTAACTAAACAGCTGTTCGTTCCAACAGAAGAAAAGCAGTGTGCTCTTGCCTCTATTATGCTTTACTGTGTTGTTTTTGTAACGAACAGACCATGCTTTAGAAATCCCATTTCACTTATGGGATATTTGATGGATTTATTTAATTTTGGAGATTTGGAATTAGAAGTTCGGGTTGCCAAATTGCCACCCAACATCATTATTTGAAAATATGAAGCATATGAAACATGTTTACAAAGATCGAACCTTTGTCGTGGTTCAAAGAAGACCAAAATTTTCAAGTGTGTGATCTTGACCTCTCACACTGTTGTCCCAAACAAGCTCTTCATGATATCAGCTCAACCTTGTGCGGCTCACTAAGATGAAGGAAAGGCGTTGAAGCTAAAGAATGGCGACTGGTTGTGTTTAGTCTGGACAGGGGTCAAGCCTGGAGGCTATCTTCTGGATGGGGCTCAAAGTTTTTCGGGTCACAGTGTGTACCCAGCTTTTCCACAGTCTGTGCCGTGGGTTTTGTGTTGGGCTGCAGGTCAGCGGCAGTGCTGTTTCATGTCATCAGGTTGTTGTTTTTTTAGGCCCAATGTTCTCGCCACACTCTTACAGGAAGACCACACATGGTAGCTCATAGTTATGTGGTCCTCCTTTCATCTAGAAAACGAGGCGACAGCTATGCAGCACGGCTATTTCACCAGCAGCAGCAGTCCCGACGCATACATTTTGTCCATCAAACACTACATTGATTGCAATGTATCCCCAAGCTCACGCATATTTTTTTTCCAGACTGGTTTACACAGATGTGGTAGATGAACTTAGAATCCTGTGGTGTGCAATAATATAGCACAAAAGCCTTTATAAAATGTGATACTTCTCCAGTCGACATCAGGGGTGCCCAAGTCCGGTCCTTGAGGACCACTATCCCGCCTGCTTTAAGACGCCTTCCTCCTCCAACAAACAGGATTCAAATGATCAAGTCATCAGCAAGCGTTGCAGAAAGCCTGCTCATTTGAATCAGGCCGCATGGGGGTTCTCAAGGACCAGACTAGTCTACACTATAAATACAAGAGCAGCACTTGAACTTCATTCCCGTTTCAGTGGTTGAATTTCTTACTGAAAGTCACACTCAGAACTAAGGAATGCCTTTTAAGTTTTATTATTAACACAATTGTAGTTAATTGTGCACTTTCATGACAAACTGTTGCTTAAAACGGTTTGCTGATGGTAAAATTTCCACCCCGACTGTGAAATACAAACAAAGCAAAGAAACAGCCTCGTGCAAAGTGACTGTTTGAAGTGAAGCAATTCCTTTGTGTTGTTTTCTCCATACTTTCTATCTTCAAAGATAGAGAAATGATGTTCTGCACTATGTGAGGCTTTTAAGTGATTTATTAGCAATAAACAGAATTTGCCTTTCACCCTAAACCCTCAAAGTTCTTTCTAATTCTTTGCGATGATCGCTTTATGAAGTGCAGATAGGCAAGAATGACTTCATTTCACAGCAACGCATACAGCTTGAGTGTAATCTCAAACTCTTTCTCACACTTTTCTTGATGGGGGTGTAGGACCAAAGGTTTTTATGGCACACACGCATTCCCGTTCAATCGATCAGACTTTCTTAGAGCAAAAAAAAAAATCATCCTGAAGAGAATAGCAGTACATGTATTTAACAAAGTGATGATGGATTTAAAAGCTAGTGACTCCTGCCGTCATCTATTCAACTTTACCTCTTTGCTGTTCTTGAAATTTCTGCCAAGAGTTACATTCTCTGTGGGTTTTTAAAAGCTATTAAAACAGCTTCCCCTGTTGCTCTGCTTTGTCAGGGTCAAATGTCCTTGAGTTCAACAGTATATCAAAGTGCAGAGGGACAGAAAATGAGAAATGGATGAGGTATATGTCACCTGAAATCTTTTTTGGTGACGTTGTTTGACAGAGATTAGGGCAGTCCTGCCACTGCTGGTACGCTTTAATCATCTCATGCAGTTGTTTTGCAGGCATCATATTGCGGAGCTGACCTTTCCGTCTCATTGCTGCTTGAGCTCCTCAAAATCCTCGCTCTACTCTGGCAGAGAATCATGTCCTCCTGTTTGCCACAAACGTTTTCTCTCTGAACTTGTGTATCTATAATTGTATTACAATATATGTGCAATTTATGATAATTGTGTAAAATGCAATATACATCATTTGTGTCCGCCACCGACTGCCTGAAGACAGCTCGGATAGGCTCCAGCACCCCCCGCGACCCTTGTGAGGATAAAGCGGATGGGAAAATGGATGGATGGATAGATGGATAGATGGATATGATGCGGGATTTATGAAGTATTACCATCTATCATTTAAATCACAAAAAGCCAAACATACAATTGTTACTAAATATGTGATTTCTTTTTTAACTGCAAACTGCAAGCCTGTATGAATTTACAAAAAAAACCTAACAAAACAGCAAGCACTTAATTTCTTCCCTGATGGCAGTTTCCAGGATGATGATTCCAAGAATCATTGGATTGGATTTTGAACTGTGCACAAGTTATTTAGGCAGCAGGAAGTGTAATTTTCACCTGTCTATAGTCCAGAATTTAAACCCAATGATATTGTTTTGTGTATAAAGAATAAAGAGTCTGTCCAGGTTTTCAGATGTACCATTACTGATTAAATGTAGTGGTTGTGACAAATTGATACACCTCCAGGTGAAATGAATGTTGGGATATTGGATATGCTTATTGAACTGATGCCATACCGAACGTTCTATAATCAAAGGTACCAATGTGCAATATATATATATGCGGTATACAGTATATACCAAGGCAATTTAAACTCAACGAAACTAGAGTGGTGTGCTGAGATTTGCCTTTTGACTGATTGAATAGTCGCCACAGTAGGTGGGAAGATATATTGTCAGTTTATATTTCCTCACCCTGAAGCTGTCAATTCACTATTATAGGACACATATAGTCACGTTATTTTCCTCGTAAAGTCCAATGACAATTTTTTTCACTTGTTGGATTTGACATTTCCTACTGTGCACTTTGTCTGGCAATGACCATAAAAGAATATTACAAATAGTGACATTTTTACAATTGCTGCCATATGGCTGAGATGTCCTATACCATGAACAGATGGGTTTCTTGGGAAGAAAACACAATATAGCTGGACCCCACACACAAAGATGATCTCTTTTTCCTGGGATTGTCTCGCAGCAGAGGACATTGATGCCAGCTGGTAGGATAGGATGGGGTGTACGGACGGACGGGGGTGATATGAATGAATGAATGAATACTGTGGTTGCCGGAGGGGTCCAAAGTAAACTCCTTCAAATGGGACTAGGCTCAACAATAAAGTCCATCACTAAAATGCCTTCAGTATTTCATATAATCCTGTTTAGGGAGGTCAAGGCGCAAAGGCAATAACAATAACATATTAACCTATGAACTAAGTTTTACCACTGTTTTTCTTTCAAATCATTTATAAGCACGTTCAAAGTACCCTGTAGTTGTTTTATTGTTGATCCCAAAATCATTTTCATGGACACTAGCTTGTTGGGATGGTTGTAACTAAAGGGGGCAGCAGGATTTTGTTATGCTCGTGAAAAACCCAATCAAATATCTCAAACAATTGTTTTGATACCTTATTCGTTCTACATTCCAGAGGTCTATTCATCACTGTCCATGACCGTGGCCACATTGCATCACTACTACGGAACTGGCCGGAGAAAGACATTCGGGTAATGTATCATTAAAACTCTACCATTTACTGTGAGGTGATTTGCTCATCTTTGATTTCAATTGTTCCGTACACCAAACTGAGCTCATGAACAAATATATTTTGAGTGTTCACCTAAGCTTTCTTTGTTCTCTCTGATTGAATAGCACGATGATTAAAAAAATGAAACGGCATAAACAAGATGTACATTGAATGTCTACAGTACACCAATAAATGTACTTATTGAAGAACCCTAAAAAAAGATAATTGAAAGATGAATTACGGTAATTTAATTCTTGGTCTCTTTTTTCCCCCACAAAATCTAAATAATTAGGCTTTTACTTTTATGAACAGTCAACCAGAGAAGGCCAAAATTACGTAGGCCATATTTACTTGTCATTCAATTAAAACGCCACGCAATTCTTGTCTAGTGCATTGTTAACAGCAACATGCAATATTCCAACATCAGCATAGTCGATACGTTGCTGGCTAATATACGGTACTGCAAACGTTTGACTTTTTACCTGTGTGCATCAATCTGGGTTTTTTTGTGACACATTTGCACGTCACTCATAATCTTGTTTGAGGCATAATGATGAAATCAGCGGCTATTCCTGGTATGTAAAATATAGCAATAACCTGAGCCACCTGTTCACAGCTGTCAACAAAAGGGCATTTGCTTCACCACATACGTTCCATCACTCATACGGAACCCACCTGTAAGATTTCAGTCGAGGGGGGACAAGAATGAGCCATGTTAGACCATTAAATTGAGTTTTTTTTCTTCAGAACATTGATTCACTTGTCACATTCATGTGAAGTGCAGAGAACCAGTAAAATGAGTGTTGTCTTACTTTGTGTATGTCTGACTTTGTCGTCCCTCCATGTCTTTCTAAACACAGAACGCTATTGTCCTCTAGTTTGCCCATCAAAAACCCGAGTAGGAATGATTGTCATATGCTTTTTTTTTCCGTCATCGGGCCTCACGGCAGTTATGAATTACGTATGGATTGTGGCCTGAATGAAAAATGTATAAATAACCACTCAGATACCAATGCTTCTGCTCCAGCAGCTCAAGCGTCAGTATTCTATTTGAAGTCTTCCCAATTAGTACAAATGATTCATCAATAATACAATAATTAATCATCCAGATAACTTGATATTTACACACACAGTTTCTAAAATAATAAAGATTATACGTACAACCCTACTGTTGAAAGGAGACTGATTTTGCGGGACTGCTTCGCGACAACCAGGTGGGAACTCTTCAGCGAGGTTCATGGGGAGGACATTGATGCACTCACTGACACCATCACGGATTATATAAACTTCTGTGAGGAGAACACCATACCCACCAGAACTCTGCGGTGTTTTTACAACAACAAACCATGGATTAATCCTGACATAAAGACCCTGCTGAAGGAGAAGAAGAGAGCTTTTCGGTCGAGAAACGGAGAGGAGCTGAAGGCCGTGCAGATTCGGCTGAGAAGAAAGATCAGGGAGGGGAAGAAGATATACAGGATGAAATTGGAGGACCAGTTACAGGCCAGCAATGTCACTGGTGTCTGGAGGGGCCTGAAAACCATCTCAGGCCATGACAGCCCAAAGACAGTGATCGAGAAGGACAAGGACTGGGCAGATGGACTGAACCATTTTTTCAACCGTTTCGACCAGTCGTCTGTCCCTTCCCCCAACCACAAACTGCAACCTCTCTCACTGAGGACTTCTTCCCCTCCCCCTCCTCTTTCGACCAGCTCTCATCAACCCAGTATGTCACCTGGTTCCTGCCTGTCCGTCACAACAGAGCAGGTAAGGAACCAACTGAGGAAGATGAATGTGAGGAAGGCAGCAGGTCCGGACAAGATCAGTTCCCGGCTCCTCAGGACCTGCTCTGACCAGCTGTGTAACATTGTCCAGCACATCTTCAACCTGAGCCTGAAGCTGGGCAGAGCTCCACAGCTGTGGAAAACTTCGTGCCTGGTCCCAGTGCCCAAGACCCACCACCCTAAGGAGCTGAACAGCTCCAGACCGGTGGCGCTGACGTCTCACCTGATGAAGACGCTGGAGAGAGTCATCCTCGCCCATCTTCGACCGCTGGTGAGCCCGTCACTGGACCCGCTGCAGTTTGCCTATCAGCCTGGCATCGGCGTGGAAGACGCCATTATCTACCTCCTCCACTCAGTGCTGTCACACTTGGAGAAGGCTGGGAGCACTGTGAGAATCATGTTCTTTGATTTCTCCAGTGCCTTCAACACCATCCAGCCCAATTTGCTGGGAGGCAAACTGCAGAACGCCGGAGTGGACCTCCATCTCGCAGCATGGATCACAGACTACCTCACAAATCGGCCGCAGTACGTGAGATTGCAGAGCTGTGAGTCGGACCGGCTTCTGTGCAGCACTGGAGCGCCGCAGGGGACTGTTCTGGCTCCATTCCTGTTCATCCTCTACACCTCGGACTTCAGACATGACACTCCAAACTGCCACCTTCAGAAGTTCTCCGATGACTCTGCGATTGTTGGCCTCATTACAGAAGGGGACGATCGGGAGTACAGGGGACTGACAAAGGACTTTGTGGACTGGTGCCAGCAGAATCTCCTCCAGATCAACCCTAGGAAAACTAAGGAGTTGGTTGTGGATTTCTGCAGGAAAAAGTCCTCACCAGCACCAATGAACATCCAGGGTATGGACATAGAGAGGGTGACCTCCTACAAGTACCTTGGTGTTCTTCTCAACGACAAACTGGACTGGTCTACAAACACGGACACCCTGATTAGGAAAGGACAGAGCCGACTCTTCCTACTCAGGAAACTGAGGTCTTTTGGGGTTCAGGGGTCACTCCTTAAGACGTTCTATAACTCGTGGTGTCCTCGGCCATCCATTATGGCATTGTCTGCTGGTCAGGCAGCATCTCGGCCCGGGACAGAAAGAGACTGGAGCGACTGGTCAGGAAGGCCAGTTCTGTCCTGGGTTGCTCCCTTGACACTCTGGAGGAGGTGGGCAACAGAAGGATGCTAACTAAGCTAAAAGCTATGATGGCCAGTCCCTCCCACCCCCTCCAGCCCGCCCTGACAGCACTTGGTAGCTCCTTCAGCCAGAGACTGTTACACCCGCGCTGCAAGAAGGAGAGATACCGACGCTCGTTCCTACCGACTGCTGTCAGGCTGATGAATAAAAAATAACAATCATAATAATAATAATAATTTTTATCCATTCATATTGTATTTAATTGAAAGATGTTTGATGTTTTTTTTTCTCTTTCTCCTTTCTTCTTTCTCCATGCATTCTTGCTGCTGGAGGCTGTAAATTTCCCCATTATGGGACGAATAAAGGATATCTTATCTTATCTTATCTTTGTTTCCTCTTTATAACCACTTCTAAAAACAAGGCAGTGGGTATTGTATTATTGTCGATGTCTTATTTATTTCAAGTCTCTTCATGATCATCAAGAGTTTTTTAAAAATATCCATACAAAAAACATGATTTTTTTAATACACATGGCACCTGTAATAAAACACACTTATAAACACAACTTTTATCCAAACGTTTTAAGCCCTACTGTACTTTTATCAAATTTTGCTCATCAAAATGAATGGAGCCACTTCCACTGGCGTGCAAGCAAGTTGGCTGTGTTCACGCCCACAGTGCCCACAAATGCCTTTTTCTAAAAGAAAACACCACCCATGCACACAGTTAGACTTCACTTTGCGCGAGACATGCCCTTGGTACGAAATTAAGAGCCTCTGCCATGCATCTGGGGGTAAGCACATGGCCATTTGGAAGCTCCAGACCATATTTTTTGAGCAACTTGGAGCAAGAAAAATTACACTTTCACTTTGGGCTTCATTGTACTTTCTTCGGCGGCCAGCACCATACATCACACGCCAAGCCTCTGAATACCAAATTGTTGCATATTGGGCAACCAAATAGTGATATCCTGTAGATAAATAAGTAAAATGAAAACCATGTACATTAACTCATTGACAGAATTCAGTTTTGTAAAACAATAATCAACATGACATACAACATACGAATGATTATTATATGTATATACTATATGGTATTATTACCAATTAATGCTGCTGCTTTGATTAGGCTACTTCATGGCTGTTGGACAGATGAGATATTTTATTTTGAAATACCAAAGCAAGAAGTTCCACTCGAATTTAAATCATACAAAGGCATCTCACACAAACAAGTGAAATAACTTGGCTGGACACATAAAAGATACTTCCTGAACACTACACATTTATCAAAAGTGGTTATTAAATTAATCTATTGTTGCAATAAAATTGTGATTGTTTAGATAAGAACCTGGATAGAAACTGTGGATATCCATATCTCAATATAATGTCAGTGTCACTAGCATTATGTTGATTGTTGACAGGCTGTATGTGTGACTGACGGTGAGAGGATCTTGGGCCTGGGAGACCTTGGCTGCAATGGGATGGGAATTCCAGTGGGCAAGCTGGCCCTCTACACAGCCTGTGGGGGCGTTCCCCCAGAGCAGTGCCTGCCCGTCCTGCTTGACGTGGGTACAGACAATGAGGTAAGGACAAAAGACTGAATATACCTCTAGGCCAGGGGGTCGGCAATCCATAATGATGGAGCCATATTCGACAAAAAAAACCAAATGCCTGGAGCCGCAAAAAAAGAAAAGCCTTCTCAAGCCTTGCAACGTGTCACGTTCTGCCCGAAGCGATAACTATCGCTCCGTGCAGAACAATGAAATAAAGGGTTGGATCCCCGGAGAACAGACAACGAAAAAATCTTGTCAAAGAAAAAGAGTGTCTTTAATGACAAAAAACAGAAAGAGCCCGACAGGGAAAAACGGTAACACAAAACGCTGGTCAAATAAGGACCAGGAATAACAAAGAAGGATACTTCAACTGAAAACGCTCGCGGAAAACAAAACGACGCGAGGAGGGCCTGAATTGGCGGAAATACGAGTAATACAAAATCTAGGAGCTAAACGCGAATAACAAGAGTAACGGCCGTAAGGCAAAAAGGCAACTGGTCAAATGACAAAATAGCGAGATCGAGCGCGAGAGCAATATGGCACGGCGTGGAATTCTCCGGCAGTGAGTAAACTGCCGGAGTCTCCTAATAAAGGAAGCATAATCATCCCGAAATGAACAACAGGTGTGCAGTCGGCGGAGAGAAAGCCCGCTCCCTGCAGGCAGGCACGGAACGTGACACAATGAAGGCAACACATGCTGTATGTATCTATACTAGCCTACTATCAAAATGACTAAATTGGCTATAAATACTATATTTTTCCCTGCACTGCATCTGTAGAGCCAGGGTGCCCAACCTTTTTTGACCGAAGATCTACTTTTCGATCAACCAACCTCCCGCGATCAACCCATTACTGCACACGCATGCATACGCACGCTCTTAGACATGCATGGCGACCTACCTTCGTCGAGACCAGACGCGAAGGCATTCGACACACTTTTGCAGCATGTTAATTACGTAGCTCATGAGTACCATTTTAAAATGCCTCTATCGGCCCTCCAGATTTCCATTCTTTGCCAGTACCCTCGGTGAATTGTACATGAAAGGCCGGGATTTTTTTTTTTTTTGCACCAGCCACCTGCCTGGCATTCCGCCCTACTCATAGAAACGTGTGTCGCAGGCAATGACGCAAATCTTTGTTGACAAAAATGTTGAAATTTAGATTTTATTCGACACATTTTTACAGTATTAGATAACGTTAAGAATGCTTGTGTCAAGTTTTACCTCCTCCATAAACCATATTAAAACAAAAAATAGAATTCCCTCCCCCATCTTTTTATATTTTCAAACATTTTTGAAAAAGCTTCAGGGAGCCACTAGGGCGGCGCTAAAGAGTCGCTTGAGGCTCCGGAGCCGCGGGTTGCCAACCCCCGCTCTAGTCAAATTGGTTCTATAGAAGAGTGAAACAATTGCTACAGTATGGCATCATAATACACAGTAAATTTCGTAGCGTGCGTTTTACCCTTACAACACTATATTTGGTCCCATTCTAAACAGAATGAAATTTGAAAGTAAAAATCAATTTTACACTAAAAAAAGATTGCGGTGGTGTTTACTAAAAATAAAAAAAAAAGGTTTTATCACTCAGAAATTCAAAGTAAATTTCACAAGGAGTAATACATTTTGAATAAATTTTACTTGCATAGTAAAAAAAAGTTACTAAAGGGGTGAGGAACAAACACACAACCTTCAGGTTAAGAGACAGCCACAAAACCACCTGGGTCATGCCACTTCTACAGCGAGCTAATAAATTGCTGATGACAGATGGAATACTTGTATCTCCAAGACCTAAAGAATTTTTGGTCTTGAAGAGATCAGCGATTTACTAACTCTCGGTAGGAGCGGCATGGCTCAGGTGGTTGTGTGGCCATCTCCCAACGCCAAGGTTGTGGGTTTGTTCCTCAAAATTTTTTTGGTTAACTAATACTTATGTGAGTACATTTTACGCAAAAAATCTCATTGTAAAAGTTACTTAAAATTTTAGAGTGAAAAAACTACTAGCTTTTAAAAAATATATATATATATATCATTCCAAATTTGATCCTCTTTCACTGATTTTTTTTACTCTGAGACTGGGAACAAATCTAGTCTTTTTAGAGTAAAATATACTCCACAAAATATGCTGTGTGAAGTTTGGTTGGGAGTGTAATGCTACTGTAAGTTCAAGTGAATACACTACAGAGATAAGGTATTTCATTTTCAAATTGATGAACATTGTTTGTTTTTGTTTTTTTGCAAATACACTATCATGTTGAGTTTGATGCCTGCAACAAATTCCAAAATAAAGCTGCGACGGGGCAACGAGAGACTGGGAAAGTTGAGGGACATAAAAAAATAAAAATAAACAATTTAAAACTAGTTTGGAACATTTTACTCAGTGAGGGGGTTAATTGGAAACAGGTGAGTGTCATGATTCACTTAAAAACAGGCATGTCCACCTGCGGTCTTACAGGGCCGCTGGCTGTTTTCCGTCTTGAAACCGAGCACACGATTCAAATGATCAGCTCATCAGCAAGCTGTGAAGAAGCCTGAAAACGATCCTGATTATTTGAATCACATGTATGGCAGGAGGGGCAAAACTAAAACATGTAGGACAGTGGCGCTTGAGGACCGAGTTTGTACATCCCTGCTATAAAAGGAGCATCTACGAAAGGCTCAGTTGTTCACATGCAAGGGTGGGGTGAGGTTTACCATCTCGTGAACAACTGCGTGAGCAATAACATTTCTCAACGTGCAATGAATTTAGGGATTTCATCAATGATGGTCCTTAATATCATCAAAAAATTCAAAGAATTTGTAGGGATTACTGTTGAGCCTAGTCAGCAGCCTGAATTTTAGTTCGCTGGTCAGCGCTCTGCACTGCCAAACCGGAGAAATGTTACAGATATCTGTCACCACTGAATGAATATGTATATGTGGCGCATATCCCAGCATCCCCATCAACCAAAAGGTGGGTCAAAATGATATTGCCACGTGGGCTCAGAAACACTTCCTAAAACCATTGTCAATTTACAGAGTTTGTTGCTACATCTCGAGATGCAAGTTAAAACTCCTACCATGCAACGTAAAAGCCTTATATCAACAACACCCAAAAACGCTGCTGGCTTCTCTAGGCCTGAGCTCATCTGACGTTAAGTGGAAAAGTGTGCTGTGATCCGACATGCCCGCCCGCCTTTCAAGCAGTTTTTTGAACGTTATGAACATCGTGTCCTCCGGCCCAAAGAGAAAAAGGATCATCTGGAGTGTTATAAGCGCAAAGTTCTAAAACCAGCATTTGAGATGGTATGCGGGCATCTATAGTGCACATGGCATAGGTAACATCTGTGAGGGTACCATTATTTCTGAAAGATACATTCAGGTTTTGGAGCAGCATAGACCTCCATTCAAACAATGTAATTTTCAGGATTGTCCGTACTTATTTCGGCAAGAAAATGCCAAGCCACATTCCGCATTTGTTTCAACAGTGTAGCTTCGTAGTAAAAGAGTGCAGGTACTAGACCGGCCTCCCTACAGCCCAGACCCATCTCCCATCGAACATGTGTGCCGCATTATGAAGCCTAAAATACGACAACAGAGACCCTGGACTGTTTAGCACGTAACTCAACTCAACTCACCTGTATTTATAGAGCACTTTCAAACAGCCATCGCTGCATACAAAGTGCTGTACATGGATCCATTAACATATACAACAAACAGTAAAGCAATTTACTGAACACTGAAACACTGAAAAGCAAAACCAATAACAAATCAAAGTCATGCGGAGTCAAACATAAGTTGTACATCAAACAAGAAAAAGAACAAATTCCACCCAAAAAGCTTCAACAATTAGTGTTCTCAATTCCAAAACACTGACCGAATATTGTTAAAAGGAAAGGTGATTCATGTTCCGGCTTTTTGGAACATGTTGCAGGCATCAAATTCAAAATGAGTGAATATTTGAAAAACAAAAGAAAATAAGGTTTCTCAATTTGAACAAAAAATATTTTGTCTTTATGGTGTATTTAATTGAATATAATTTGGAAAAGTATTTGCACTTTATTGTATTCTGTTTTTATTCTGTTTTAAACACTTTATTGGAACTGGTGATTTTGTGAAGCAGAAGCATTTAGTATGCAATAAAAATGTTACGATCAAGCACCAATCGTCGTTAGTAAACACTTACTGTTTTCTATCTTTTACAAATAATTTCAAGGCAAAGCTAATCAACTGTTGAGCTGATTAGTAAGTTTACAAGCATGAGAAGGATCCCGACAGTGTGTTGTTCAAAATTGGATAAGGCACGCCTTGCTTCACAAAAAACGTCAACCACCTACTCCCAGGAAACCCCCTTTAGAGACTTTGTATCGCCGCTGATGATTGCCAGCTGGTAAAGCACATCTCTCTTTTGCTGGTACATGCAAGTACCGGCCAGCCAGCAAACAAAGCGCCCACCAACGGTCCCTTACCCAAACTGTGGGCAGTCTAGCTTGTGTCTGTAGCTTTGAACAGATTCAGACGAAAATAGTTAGCATGTCTATATTTACACATCTCTCTATGTACTCTATCCATGTCGTGTCGGCCAAAGGCGTGGCAACCTTAGGTAGGGTTCTGCGCCTGATTCCAGATACACCAGGCCTGTCAGAAATTGTTGTGCATTCTACCAAAAGACAGACTTCAGATGACTTTGCTGCTGCAGGTCAGCTCCAATGTCACAAATTTCTGATGTGTTTCAGGAACTAACATTTCCAATATATACAGGAAAATGTTGCACATGCAAATAATGTTTATAACAGAAATGTTTGTTGCCACAACTGTACTAGTGGAAACTGTAATTTCTCGGCTTAACCCTGGTATTGTGTTTGGGTCCAAATTGACCCGTTTTCAAGTTTAGATATGTAAAAACCACCATTTCCTTTTTTGTACTCAAGCAATGCCGCACTCTTTTGCAAATAATATGTATAATCAGATGGTTTTAAATCTGGTGGTTGTCTTGGCCAGTCCAAAATGTTTCACTTTATCCCTCTCCCTCACTTTACTACAACTTTGTACTTTCGTTTTATACTTCAGTTACAGCTTCTTTAAATGTGCTGCAATCCTAAATAATATAGGACATTACCCTTACTTCCATTACTTTTGGCTGGAATTGTACGTGTCATGTTATGTTTTGATCACTTGTGTTGTATTTGTAAAGCAGCAGCAGAAAGGAAAGCTAAGTTTGTTTTTTCCCCTCAACTGCCAGTTTACCAGACTTTTTCTTTGTCAACACACAAATAGTCATGGTGATTCATTCCTCCAATCCCAGACGACCTTGGCATGGTACATCCTGGACAGATCACCAGTCAAACGCAAATCAAATATAGACGAACAACCATTTTTACTCACATTCCATGCTAATCAAATGACTTGCACACATTGGAACGTTGGAGGACGGAAACCAGCACAAGGTCAGGGAGAGCTCGTGCTAACCTAGGAAGGCCTGAGCTGAGATTCTAAACTAGAACCTAAACTCTCGACTGTGATGTAGATGTGCTTGCTACGAATCCACCATCCTTCCCTCATGGTGATAATTTTTTTTCCTTCACTTAACGTTACCATCCATACTGTACCAATAAGCAATTTAAATATTTCATACCTGTACATTTTGTTCTTAGATGTGTATACTTTAATGACATTAGACCAGAATAGGTTGGAAATATGTCTGAATGGGGCTGAACTGTCACGTGTACTCATAATAATTTGCTACTCTTTTACAAAACTTCTCAAAGAGATTAAAATACACTGCTGGGCTGTGGTTGAATTTTCAATTTAGATTTTTTTCTCAAGAGATGACAGCCCAAATGAGATTTAATTGGCTCAATGGGCCAGCTATATGTCTTAAGAGTGGCAGAGTTCCTAAGGAGGCTGGTTTCATTTGGGCCCTGACACTTTTTAGGCTGCAGGCTAGTATCGCATGCCGATGTTTGAAATGACTGTTATTATGGGATTATATCTGTCCTTGAGTGTGTATTGGGAGAGTGGTAACAATTTATTTCTCCCTCTACTTCAATTCAACCTCCCTCGAAAGAGAGAGAGAGAGATAAGCGCTATCGCAGCTCGGACTACTGAAGGCACTCATAAGAATTGGCTTTGCGGACAGGAATAGCGGCATCTAGCAGCCTATGAATGGAATGTTGGCAGTCCTTCAGATTGCTCACTCTTGGTCTTAATCTACCACTTTGCAATCCATTTTTTGCACAAATGAACAATTTAATTAATCGTCGTCAGCCCGGTGGTCGACTGGTTAGCGCGTCGGCCTCACAGTGCAGCTGTGCAGAGTTCGGTCCGGGCTCCAGCATCCCTGTGTGTGTTTGCATGTTCTCCCTGGGCCTGCGTGGGTTTTCTCCGGGTACTGCAGTTTCCTCCTACATTCCTAAAACAACAACCATAGGTTAATGGAACACTTCAAATTGTCCCAAGGTGTGAATGTGACCATGGATGGTTGTTTGTCTGTGTGTGCCCTGCGATTGGCTGGCAAACAGTTCACAGTGTACCCC
Organism: Hippocampus zosterae; assembly: GCF_025434085.1. Lineage (NCBI taxonomy): Eukaryota > Metazoa > Chordata > Actinopteri > Syngnathiformes > Syngnathidae > Hippocampus > Hippocampus zosterae. The sequence goes on along the minus strand of NC_067455.1, from coordinate 20,154,104 downwards.
ACCTACTGCCTGAAGACAGCTAGGATAGGCTCCAGCACCCCTCGCAACCCTAGTGAGGATCAAGCGGTTCGGAAAATGGATGGAAGTATTAATCTTATGTCAAATTACGTATTCAGGTTTTAATATTTGTAAAGCACCTCCTTAAATGGTGTTGCATGTCCTGGGATTGAAGTAGAATACACGTAAACAATTCAAGAAATCAACAGAATGATGAGTTTGAGTCGCAAGGGCCTGAGATGTTGATGTTGCAGTGTTTTGACCGGACATTTGTTGTCATGAATAGCACAGCAACAATGTACTGTATGTGCTATTCCCAAAATCATGCAATCTGGGGCAAACTGTTGTGCAGATCATTTGCAGTTTGCAATGCTGTATATGAATACATCAGTTGCAAGCTCTGCAAGCTTTTCCCATGACCTTTCTCATTGCATGCGATTGCATCACTATTGAAATGACCACCAAAGTCGCCTTGGTATTAGTCCACTCCGTGACATCAAATGATCACGTTTTGCCTGTTTAGATTACAGTTTACCTTGGCCAACTCCTGCCTATTACTGTCCAACAAATGCCTGCCAGGAAATGATTTGTCAGCCTCATATAAATAATGTTCTGGGTTGGTTCTTGACCTCGCAATGGAAAGGTGGCTGCTCCTCACTCCATGATTTGCTTATTTTAGAGCCACTGTGCAATTACATATTCAAAGTGCATGGGAAGTAAAAGGATGCCTTCTCAAATGAGGCTTGAAAGCAGCTGCAAAGACTTTGGGATTAGACTCCAAAGACAAAATTGATCATAGTCAGTCTAAGCAGAAATATATCACTTTGAGAGATGTTAGATTGCTGCCTGGTGAATTATGTACGAACATAAAACATGTATAGAAAGCATTAAATTGAACAAATGATGAGGGTGAGGCTGTGCTTGTTCACATCATGCTTCACAGCAGCACCAGCCCTCACCACAAACTCAAAGAAAAATTGGGCATGTTTTGTGGAATGGCTGGACTCCAAAACATTTTATTTATTTTAGTATTTAGTAATCAATTAAATAATGAATTAAAGAATGAATGCATCATTAAAAATACACCTCCTGGTAGTTTCATGTCTTTTTTATCCTCTTCATTGTGTGTTTTTCAGGCACTATTGCAAGATCCACTGTACATTGGGCTCAGGCACAAGAGGGTGCGAGGCCAGGCATATGATGACCTGCTGGATGAATTTATGAAGGCTGTGACAGACAGGTCTGTGCGGTTTCAATTCGTCATTTGCCCACTTCCTCTTTACAGTGTGCCGCTGTGACTTTCAGACATGCAGCTCTCTTAAGCCATGTGGAGCCAACTATACAGTATATGTATGCAGTATGTGATGCCGTCAGACCCATTTTGCGGGATTCAGCTGTCTGGAAAACTATTTACCAGTGCATGATTGGACTTTTATGAGTGGAATTTTGCGTCCAATGCTATTCAAAACCGTGCGTAATAACCGACTTTGTTCATGATGAGCAGACCTTATTGAAAAATGATCAGAGAGCCACTAAAACCACCAGAGCTATAGATTTCATTCACAGCTATGAAAATGGGCCAAAGCTCTGAGTTGTCCTTGATGACAGTTTTGTGTACATTTGATGTATTTGGGTGCCGTTACAGATTTACTGTATACGTATATCGCAATAGGCTACGCCAGAAGCATCGCCGTGGCCACTGATGTGCTTTTGCTTGGCTACTCCTTGTCCGAACTTAAGAAAGAACAGAAATAGGTTTGGCAATAAGAAGCCACAGCTCTAATAACTGGGTAGCTTTTCAACTACAGGGAGCAGAAGTGCTTTCCCCAAAAAGGAGCCACATGGGTGGAAAAATGAATAATTACAGGCTCTGGGATTGAGTGAATGATTATAGCTCTGTGGACTTGTAAGTAATATACATGTTTATTTTTCTGACAAAGACAACAAGCATGAACCCAATTACGCCATATTATAGCCACAGCAAATATAGATACAGACAACTTCAGATAGGATGCATTTTGAAAGTAAAGATAACTTTCAGTTGAAATAAGGCATCGGTTTTGCATACGGGAGACGGTGGTTCGAATCCCGCTTGGGGCAAAAATGAGCACATAACACCATCCAGTGTGGGTCCTTGAGCAAGATCCTTCACGCTAATGCCTACCTCATACAATGATGAGAGACAATATAACGAATGAAATGCCGGCTCAGACGTCGCCCGGCCAAACAAGGTCTGCGTCAGGTGCTGGGGAACCAGAGCACCTTGATGAAAAATGGGCTACTGGAACAAAGCGGAGATGGGCGAGATGCGATGACACGGCTCTGTTGGAATGCTACTACTCAAGCAACCCTAGTCAGAGGGGTTACATGCAGAGAATGTGGGCTAAATGGTTACTTCGAAACCCACAGTCACGGTTGACCACGAAACAACTAGTAGCTCAGTGTTCCAACATCCACAAACGGCAACTGTTGTCACAACTTGAGATGGATGAGGTACAACGCAGGTTCCATGGTGAAGGGCCCCAGGCTGCCAGATCAGAGGAGGAGGTCATACAAGAGATTGGGAGGCAAGCCCCAATGAATGCAGATGATGAGATTGGGTGGCCAGTGAATGAAATGCTGAGCGAGGCAGCAACTGACCTGAAAGCTAAGATCATGGCGAGAATGAAAGCTGGGCAACCTAGAAACCGATTACAACGGCTATGTGAAATACCATCTGAAAGTCTCATAGAAAGTGTGAATGCAGCACTGAGGGCGATCCCGACCGTAACGATCACAGACACCAATGAGCTGATATACACTTCAGCATCAGTGATCCTGGAGACTCTGGGCTATAAGAGCAACCATGGAAGCCATGAGATACGTTACCCACCATGGAAAAGACGGTTGAAGGCTAAGATCAAGGCGGCCCGGAAAGATGTGAGTCAATTGACGGAGGCCCAGAGAGGTGTGATGAAAAGGCCGATACCCGAGAGGTACATCCAGATGACCATACCTGAAGCACTCGAAACTGCCAAACAAAGGCTCCAAGCCTTGTCCAGTCGCCTAAAGCGGTACACGAAAGAGAATGAGGCCAGACGAATAAACAGGCTGTTTGCAACACAACCTGCGAAAGTGTATGCTCAGTGGCAGGGTCCTAACAACAGAGCTGACCCACCAAGACTGGAAACTGAAAGGTACTGGAAAGGCATATGGGAGAAGGAGGTTGCACATAACAGCAGTGCACAATGGCTGGTGACCCTGAGAGAGGAGCACAGCAACCTCCCTGAACAGAACCCAGTTACCATAACAGTGGCAGACATACAGGAAAGAGTCTCAGATATGAAGAACTGGACAGCACCAGGCCCGGACATGGTCCACACCTACTGGCTAAAGAAACTCACAGCACTCCATGAGCGCCTAGCAGTACAAATGAACCAGCTGCTGAGGGATGGGACTCACCCAGAATGGCTAACCGAAGGGCGAACGAGCCTGAAAATGAAGGATCCCTTGAAGGGCGCAGTCCCATCCAACTATCGGCCAATAACCTGTCTCTCCACAACATGGAAGCTCATGTCAGGCATCATTGCGGCAAAGATAAGTGGGCACATGGATCAATACATGAGCGAAGCACAGAAGGGCATTGGTAGAGATACCAGAGGAGCCAAACATCAGCTCCTGGTTGACAGAACAGTCGCACAAGACTGCAGGTCCCGACGTACCAACCTGTGCACAGCTTGGATTGATTACAAGAAAGCCTATGACTCGATGCCACATACATGGATCACTGAATGCTTGGAGTTGTGTAAGGTGAACAGGACCCTAAGAGCCTTTGTTGCGAACTCGATGAGGATGTGGAAAACCACACTTGAAGCCAATGGCAAGCCACTTAACCAAGTGTCCATCAAATGTGGCATATACCAAGGTGATGCACTCTCCCCACTGCTGTTCTGCATAGGACTGAACCCCCTAAGCCAAGTAATCACCAAGACAGGCTATGGATACCGCCTCAGAAATGGAGCTACAATCAGTCACCTCCTCTACATGGATGACATAAAGCTGTATGCTAAGAGCGAAAGGGACATAGATTCCCTGATCCACACAACCAGGATCGACATCACAGCAGCGACATCGGGATGTCATTCGGGCTTGAGAAATGTAGTCGGATGGTGACTAAGAGAGGAAAGGTAGTCCGCACTGAAGGGGTCTCACTCCCTGAAGGAACAATTGCAGACAAGGCCCTACACGGGATGTACAACCGGACCATAACTGAAGTGGCCGATCTCAAGAAGTCCTATCAGTGGCTAGAGAGGGCTGGCCTGAAGGACAGCACAGAGGCACTCATCCTGGCTGCTCAGGAGCAGGCCTTGAGCACCAGAGCCATCGAGGCCCAGATATACCACACCAGACAAGACCCAAGGTGTAGGTTGTGCAAAGAGGCACCTGAGACGACAAATAACTGCAGGGTGTAAGATGCTGGCAGGGAAAGCCTACATGGAACGCCATAACCAGGTGGCTGGCATAGTCTACCGAAACATCTGTGCGGAGTATGGACTGGAAACCCCAAGGTCAAAATGGGAAACACCTCCGAAGGTGGTGGAGAATGACAAAGCGAAGATCCTCTGGGACTTCCAGATCCAGACTGACAAGATGGTAATGGCGAACCAACCAGATATCGTGATCATAGATAAAGGGCAGAGGAAAGCCGTTGTAGTGGATGTAGCGCTCCCAAGTGATGGAAACATCAGGAAGAAGGAACATGAGAAACTCGAGAAATACCAAGGGCTCAGAGAGGAGCTGGAGAGAGCCTGGAAGGTAAAGGTGACAGTCGTGCCTGTGGTGGTCGGAGCACTCGGGGGAGTGACCCCCAAACTAGATGAGTGGTTGCAACAGATCCCGGGAACAACATCGGACATCTCAGTCCAGAAATGTGCAGTGCTGGGAACAGCAAGGATACTGCGCAGAACCCTCAAGCTTCCTGGCCTCTGGTAGAGGACCCGAGCTGAATGAGGGACGGACACCACCCGAGGGGTGAGTTGAGGATTTTTTTTTATATATATACAAATTTGTCTGCTTGCACCTCGATCAAATACACCAAAATCACATTACATCATCTGTGCAGCACAATCGACCTCCTTTTAGGCCGTATAAAATTTAGTCTACTTTTGTCACCAAATTGGAAGAGGTGCCATGGGGTGCGGAAATTCACCATTGCCCCGGCACGAAAATGACGATGCGTCCGTTTTCATCAATCCAGACTACTTTCTGTTGCCAGCAAAGTTATGAAAGGGAGAAGTAGAAGAACAAAAAGTATATAAATAAATATAAATGATCAAATTTAGATATAAGCATACTAACAATTGATGAGTGGGGTAAGGTTTTCAGGCCCGTCTATTCAATAGCCTGACAGCAGTCGGCAAGAACGAGTGGCGGTACCTCTCTTTCTTGTAGCGCGGGTGTGTCAGTCTGTGGCTGAAGAAGCTGCCCAGTGCTGTCAGGCTGGCCTGGAGTGGTTGGGTGGGTCTGTCCATCATAGTTTTTAGCTTTTTTTTTTTTTTAGTTTGTGAGTCAATGTTACATGAATATAATGTGAAAGCAGAAATAATGCAATATGCCCTCATCCTGGATATTAATTTTTATATTCTGCTCAGGTACTGTCACAATTAAAGGAGGTGTGGCTGTATGTCACATCTTTAAGGAGGTTCTTGCCGAAATCAATTCCCCTTGTAATAGTGTGAGGGCTTTCCCACCAGGCGCGCTGACAGATGCTCATAATCTTGACAAAGACCTGAACACACAGACAAAACAGCCTGGCTGCCAAATCGATTTGAGTTATGGGATTTTTTTCTTCTTTCATAGCAGCCAAAAAATCCGGCTGGACAATGTCAAATTGCACCATCAGTGATGCTCACAAACATGAGGATATAGTGTTTGAGGTTTTGGGCTCGAGTCAACCATCTTGACAATCAGGATGTCATGATTCCCATTCTGCATTTGTTTCCCATTATGTCATCACTCTTCCCTCTTATCAGGGACTGATCAAGCCATCACCATTAGTCGAAATATTCATCAGGTCAGGTCTCACATCCAAGACGCATTTCATGTATCTGAGGATGAATGGCGTGACTACTAAAGCAAAAAAAAAAACCACAGTTGCATTTATCTAAGCTCACCTCCAATGTTTATCAATATAAAAAACTTGAACTAAAGTAGATTGCACTCACCGCAGGTGAGTGTTGGTTCAAATGTAGTAGAGCTCGTTTCTTTGTTCCCTTGTGGTCTGTGTAAGCAATAACTGTGCTGCTCATACATACTAGCGAATGTGCTGGTATGGAATGTGTTGGTAATAAATGTGAGTCAATGACTCATACCACCGTAATCCATTGTAGACACTGTAATATACAAAAGTGTTATCGTACCCAAAACCCAGCGTTACACGAAAAAACCCAACCTTTGTGTGTACGAATGCTAGCTTCCAGACCTGACTGTCCACTATGTCCTTTTTAAATGCTTGTGCATCCCTGCCGTGCTACCATGAAAGGCATCTTTGCATCCCAATACTGTAATTATTTTGGGTGACATGTGCCCTAATTCTGTTGCTAACAACAATTCGGCATGACACCGCATAAGCCATCGTGCTTTGGTTTACATCGGTGTTTCCCAACCTTTTTTCAGCCAGGACACATATTTCAGATCAGAAAAAAAATTCACTGCGCAACACTTAGCAAAACGACTGACAAAAATTAAATAAATAAATGGGGTCATTATGTAATATACGTTGGAAGCATCGATCAATTAACGCAACATTGTTTTTTAAGCGAGAGAGGAAACCGTTGTTGGTCCAAATAATTGCAATTGGATAATTTACCATGGCACACATCATGATCTCTTTCGAGGCACAGTAGTGTGCCACACACAGCACACGGGTTGGGAATCACTGGTTTTCATGTCTGATGACCCCAATTACCAATACTGAGCATGTGCGTCACAGCCCGGCAGATGGCCCGTGGGAGCAGCAGTAGATAGGCCAGTAGAAAGTTTTGAGAGGAAAAACTAGGCGTCAAAGTAAATAAATAAATGACTACATTGAATATGAAATTAATTGTGGCCGATTTAGTCGACAAAACTCGTCAATTCCTAAAAGACTGAAGTTTCTGATGGAACTTCTGAATTGTGTAACATGTCATTTCGCAGTTTCCCCCACAAAATTGGGCAAATCTTTTGATTTGTTTAATTGGCTCATTTTGGTCACATGATCACAAAAGAGGCAACACTGCCTGTAGCTCGTACACAGTTTGTGGCTGTGTCTAAAATGGGACCTTCGGAGGACACAGCCTGAATGTGCACATACTCTATTCCACGGAAATTGATGATGAGTCTGAATGAGACCTAGATTCTGTCAGGCTCCAGGCCGCAGACCACCATTTGAAGATACCGGTATTCAACATGCGTTTGATAAATGGAAATCAGATGTTTTACTGAAAGTCGTTAAAATGACAATGGGATAAACTGAACAACACAGATGTCCTCCACACACTCACGTGCACACACACACACACACACACAGCTTTCAAGACACAAACACTCCCTTCATTTTCACTGGCTAAACACCGACACCGAGAAAGTTCTAAACTGGGAAGATATTCTGCTTTCTCTTCAAACCCGCAACCTCACCAGTAGTTAGATGGTTAGAGGATTTTGGTCGAGATTTTTATTTCACATTTCTATGTCTATCATTCTGATATTTTTGTTGAAGTGACTAAGCTTCCCTACCCTGTCATTTATCCCCAAAAAAGATTACCCTTACGTTTGACAAATGGAAAGTAGAAATGGTTTGTCTTAACTGAATCAGGAGAAGTGAGGCAAAATCCTCTTCCTCTGTAGAGGACCCTTTAGTCTTGGTTCATGTGAACTTTAGTGACCTTACCAGTAGGAAGCTCCACCTGCAAAAGGTCAGTGCCCTGTCGTTGCTTTTCTCCATTTACAAAAAGGCCCAACATAGTAAAAGGTTGATAGCACCCTTCTTTGTCCCATTCTTCTTTGTCTTTTTGCAGACACGCTGTGCTTTGAGAGCTGCTCTCTGCTTGATCGAAAACACATTTTCTCCACGACACGACTGCTGTGTTGGCAGCCAGGCTCATAGTCTTAGAATTAAGAAGCAAATTCTTGCAAGTGCCGCAGAAGGAGAAACACTGACTTTCTTCCGGACATTTGCCTTTAATAAAAAGCTAAAACAAAATAGCATTAAAAAAAAGACAAGAGCAAGCGTGTAGTAAGTGAGCTGTGGGAGCAGTTTGCCACTGTTTGCATGACCTCTACCAATTTCCTCTGTTGTTCACTCACAGAAACATGAGCTCTGCTGTTTTTTAATAGTTTCCAAACACCTCTGTCCTTTTGGGCTCTTGTCTTTTTCCGCTGAATTTCAGAGGAATCAAAACGACTCCCAAATTCGGTTATTGTGGAGGTTAATCTATTTTTCCGAAACATGTACTGTACAGCGGAGATCCCTGTTCAAATGCCAAGAATTTGTGATAAATAAAAAAATGACACCAACATAAATACCTTCAAAACCTTTTACACACACGCGCCTCAGCTGTGCAATAGGTTGTGTGAGGTAAAATACATGAAGCACAAACGCAGCGATAATAGGAATGACTCACTCCGTCTATATTTGACTGCCTGGGATAGTCCTGTCTGATATCATAACAGATGCAGACAGGCAAAAACTGAAACGGGAACTGCCACAAACGAAGCCTGCACATCTTACAAGTACAAAAGAAGGATCTATCCGTCATACAAAACAAAAATAAATAAATAAATAAAAGAAAGCCCCTCACACTATCCAACTGCCCTGTGTCAAGCGTCGAGACCTTCAAGTTCCTGGGAATCACAGTCTCCCATGACATGAAGTGGGAAGTCAACACCAGCTCCATCCTGAAAAGGGCCCGGCAGCGAATGTACTTCCTGAAGCTGCTGAGAAAGCAGGGCCTGCCACAGGAGGTGCTACGACAGTTCTCCACAGCAGTCATCGAATCAATCCTGTGTTCTTCCATCACGGTTTGGTTTGGGGCCGCCACAAAAAAGGACAAAATCCGACTTCAACGGACAGTTGTGGACGGCGGAAAAAATCGTTGGCACCGCCATACCCACTCTTGAGGACTTGCACACTGCAAGAATCAAGACAAGGGCACAGAATATCCTCCTGGATCCCCTGCACCCTGCCCACCACCTTTTCCAGCTACTCCCCTCAGACAGACGCTACAGATCCATACGCACCAAATCCAGTAGACACTTAAAACAGCTTCTTCCCTCTAGCCATTAACTCCTTAAACAGTCACTGACGTAGTCACTCTTCTTGTACTACAAAATGGGACTACAAAACTACTGGTTACTCTAAAATGGTTCAATGATTTTGTTGTTTACGATGATACTAATGCACCGTGTTATACCGGAGACAAATTCCTTGTGTGTTCTACATACTTGGCCAATAAAGATGATTCTGATTCTGCTTCTGAGAAAACATATTTCTAAAGACCGCTTGTTGCCCAATAAAGTGCCTGGTGTAAAATACACAAAGAACAAATGCAGGAATCACTCACTCTGTCTGTATTTTGCTGCCTGGGATGTCTTGTCTGATCTTGCCATCACAGGTTTCAGTGAAAAAAGAAAATAATTGTTGCTGCAAAGTTCACATTTATAGATATTTATGGGGGGGCTGGTGGTTGACTGATTAGCGCGTCGGTCTCACAGTGCAGGGGTGCAGGGTTCGATTCCGGCTACGGCCTTCTTGTGTGGAGTTTGCATGTTCTACCCGTGCCTGCGTGGGTTTTTTCCGGGTACTCCGATTTCCTCCCACATTTCAAAAACATGAATCGCAGGGTAATGGAACACTCTAAATTGTGTCAGTGTGAACGTGAAAGGTTTTCCGTCTATGTTTGGCTGGCAACCAATTCAGTGGGTTTATTCTGCCGACTGCTCAAAGACAGATGGCATAGGCTACCTTGTGACAATCAGAAAATGGATGGATGGATGAATGGAGAGATGTACAAAAATTAGAATAGAAATGAGAAAAATTGAAACTTGTGCAATGCATACATTCATTCCACACAGACTGATGCATTTCAAGTGTTTATTAATTTTTATTGAGATCATTACATCTGAAAATTATTTTTTTTAAAACAAATCCACTAACTCTGAAAATAAGAAAAATACATTAGACTATACAAACAAAGGAGTTTTAAGGATGTTCGCCAACCGAAAAGTATAAAAATGAAAAATATAGGTATGTGCATGTACAGCATGCAATACTTGGGGCTCCTTTTGCCTAATTTATTGCAGCAATGCCACGTGGTATGGAGTCGATCAGTGTGTGGCACTGGTCAGGTGTTATGAGATCCCAGCTTCCTCTGAGAGTGGCCTTCAGCTCTTTTGCATTGCTCGGTCTGGCGTATCACATCTTAATCTTCATAATACTCCACAGATTTTCTATGGGGTTACAGTCAGACGATTTGCTGGCCAGTCAAGAACAGGAATACCAAGGTCCTTACACCAGGGACTGATCGCTTTGGTACTGTGAGCAGGTGCCAAGTCATGTTGGAAAATTAAATCTGCATCTCCATTAAAATGGTCTGCATCAGGAAGCATGAAGCGCTCTAAAATTTCATGGTAGACGGCTGCGTTAACCTTGGACTTGAGGAAACACAAAGGATCAACACCAGCAGATGAAATGGCACCCAAAACTATGACTGACTGTGGACATTTGACACTGAACCTCAAGCACTGTAGATTGTGTGACACTCCTCGCTTCCTGCGAACTCTGGGAGCCTGCTTTCCAAAGGAAATGAAAAATCTGCTTTCATCAGAGAACATGATTTTGCACCACTCAGCAACAGTTTAGTCTTTTTTTTTTTGTCTTTCGTCCAGGCTTCTGACGTGCTGTTGTTCAAGAGTGTGTTACAATACAATACAATACATGCTGATTTATATAACGCTTTCACAACAGCTTGACACAAGGAATGCGACAGGTGAAACCCATATCTCACATACGGTTTTCACAAGATTAAAATTTTCTGAGATAGAGAATTTGGGATTTGTATTACTTTTCAGATATAATCATCTAAATTCAAATGAATTAACACTTCAAATGTATGTGTCTGTTCAGAATGAATGTGTGCATTACAAACATTTCACTTTTTGAAAAATATTACAAATTAGAAATCAACTTTTGCATGATATTTTGATGAACACCCGTGCATGTGTGCGTGTGTGTGTGTGTGTGTGTGTGTGTTACACACACACACTCACACACATACACGTACGTGCATGCGTTTGTGTATTCTTGCCTGGGCAAAGATGTTTAAATGGCCCTTTAAAGTTACTCATTGATCGGGGCGCGTTGGTGGGGAGTGGAGGGGGGTGCCCACCTGGTATGTTTGCTGGACCTTCAAATGTCCCCTTTTCTAAGCCACTGACAAGAAGAACGTTTTGATGCTGGAGTTGAGCATCAGGTTGGATTTGAATGCTAAAGACTACAAAAGAACCCTCCCAAACATTTCATTTTTAAGCCATACAATACCCAGTGGCCGCAACTCTTTAAGATAACATAAGATATCCTTTTTTGTCCCACACTGAGGAAATTTACAGCTTCCAGCAGCAAGAATGTGGGTAGAAAGAAAAAAGAAACAAACACCGTTCAATTAAGTTTAGTTGCCTGCAGCAGGTTATCAGAATGACACCGTTATGTCGGTCATTCTCTGCTTTCCCCCTCTTCCACCAGGCGTTGAATCTTGAAGAGTGCAAACATTCTGTAAATTCCTTAAAAGAAGGGCCATCTGGTGAACGGTGAAAGGCATGCCAACTTCCTCAAACAAAATATCGCTTCAACAGCTAATTTCAAGACTCGTAATTCTGAGCGTGTTTTTGTTGGATAACGTTTTTACGAGCTATTCTTGACGCTTGATTGGTTGTCTGAGGAGCAACCTGTTGAGCACAGCTGGGTGCCTTTTTTTAATTGATTTTTTTGCCTTCTTTTTCTTGTGCATCTTTGAGCTCTCTGTTGAAACTCATCATCAGGGTAACAGTGTCAGCTTGTAATTCAAAACGGTGTCCATTAGTTTTGCGGCTTCATTCCTTGTAATGCATTAAAGAATTTTGTTTTGACTTAATTTGCTCTCATTTCAAGGATGGTATGTTTTACATTTGCTCTGGACGTGCACAAAATTGAGCTCCTAATGCATGTCAACTCCTGTATTTAGAACTCAAAACTGTGGTACAGACTGCCCTCCGCAGGACTGCATTCAATCAGCACTTGCGGCGTGTGGATTTTTTACCCACTTTGTTTTGTCAACCAAAATAATATTATCTCCACAAAGTTCTTAAATGCATCCCTCCTGTTTGCAGGTATGGAATGGACTGCCTGATTCAGTTTGAAGATTTTGCAAACGTTAACGCTTTCCGGTTGCTCAGCAAGTACAGAAACATGTATTGCACGTTCAACGATGACATCCAAGGTAGGTGGACACACAAAAACTGCTTACCTTTTGCCTCTGAATCTTTGTTTTTAAGTGTATAGAACTTCTCTTAGTACGCTTATTAAGTTGTACAGTATGGTGTTAGGTTCATGTTCTGACATTTCCTCAAATGTCATCCACTCATGAAACTAAAGTCACTGGACATTTCAGATACACTTGTAAGATATCCTTTATTTGTCCCACACTGGGGAAATTTACAACTAAATTATTCAATATAAGAGCTTTATAAAATGTCCCCTTCAATCAATTGTGATGCTCTTTTGGTTGCTGTCGAGGGGTATTACGAGGAACCGACTGATACGGTTATAGATGTACATTTTTGGCAGGAAATAAAAATACAGATAACTGATCTATTGAAAAAAATACATACCATCCCTCCCATCCCCACAATGCATTTCAATAGGCAGCGAGTATACGTAGAGTTTCGCTATTTGCAGGCCGACTTGATCACCATTTTCTTTTCGGTTTCCAGAATGCATTGCGTGGTGTAGTACATTTAATTATTGAAGTTACAAGGACATTAATAATATATACCTGCATTTTTGTTTCCAGTAGTTGAATGTGTCAAATATGACACATTTCTGTGCGATTTATGCTGCACTATGTTTTTGTTTTATTTTTTTTTTCAACAAACTGTGACTTTAAGTTGCATGTAAAATGGTGACACACGGGTCAATTCCTTGCGCAACTTACATTGCTTGCCTCAGCTTGTAAAAATTAAGATTTGATTTGTGTTGAATGGCAGGTCTATACATTAGGAACAGATGTCATTGATGATAAAAGGTTTTGGGATCGAGTTTTGTACAACTGCTGTAAACGGTTCGAGTACATAAAGCCAAAAATAATAATAATAAATTGTTCATCAGCCAATTTGCCAATTATTTTGGCCAATATTTGAAGGGCCATAATCAGCCAATGTAATCGATTGGGCTCTGAAGTATTGCTTCTCCCCCATTTGTCCAAGGCAATCCTTCTGTTAAACGTTCATTTGACCAACATTTGAAGGAAAAGTTCTTTCAATGATGCAGATAACTAGTTTAGTAACCAGTAACATACAGTGTAAATGCAGATAATATATATATGACACATGTACAGTATTTGTTTGGATGGTTTGTAGGTAATGCTGGTTCAAATTGTTGCTGTGTAATTTCCCTCAGGTACTGCTGCAGTAGCGGTAGCTGGACTTCTGGCCGCCCTCCGCATCACCAGGAGCAAAATGAGTGACCACACTGTTGTGTTCCAAGGTGCAGGGGAGGTGGGTTGGTCATGCACAGTGAGACCAGACCATTACTTTTACGATTTTTTTCAACTCCCACACATGCCACTTAAAATGATAACGGCAGAAACGAAGGACTGGGATTTTGCAGGATTTGCAAAGTGTGGGAAAAAAAGACATTTTGTCTTGCAATTAAGTATGTCCATTTCATTGACTGTTAAAATTGGGCCAAATAAGTGTTAGCATTTTTGTTCATCCACACCTTTATGATAATATAAAACTTTATCCTTTCACTGCAAAAGTCTTTCCTCCCTCTCATGTTTATACCAGGCAGCGATGGGGATTGCTGAGCTGATAACAATGGCCATGGAAAAAGACGGGCTTGCAAAGGAAGACGGTTTGAAGAAGATCTGGATGGTTGATTCCAAGGGCCTCATTGTCAAGGTGGCTTTTGCTTTCAAATTCTCCCTTCATAGGTACACCTAATTAACCTCAATACAGTTTGCATTTTCTCCCTCAGGCGTTTTTTCTTCGACCTGCTTCCTCCAAAATCCCTAACACATGTACGTTAGATGAAATAAACATCCATAATTTCTCCTAGAGTTGAATGTGAGTGTGGGAGCATTCATTTGCCAATTGCTCTGCGTTGGACTCGCAGCCAGTCGAGTGGGCATACTCGCGCAGTTGGATGGGATAGGCGGTTGTCACTCATGTGGACAAGCAGTACAGAAATAGGAGGGCTGGATTTGACAGTTTGATATCCCTCATGCGTGATTGACTTGTGGCGTGTTCCTTCAATTGAAGTTAATTCACAAATAGGTGGCAAAAACATTCAAATTCATTATAGTTAGATTGGTTTGAAGCACTGAGACAACCATACAATACAATACAATACAATACAATACAATACAATACAATACAATACAATACAATACAATACAATACATGCTGATTTATATAGCGCTTATAACATCCATGCGTTGATGACCCAACTTCACTTTGTCCTGTACTTTTATATTGTCCACATTCCTAAGGGCCGAGATCACCTGACGCATGAGAAGCAGAGGTTTGCTCACGAGCACCCACAGATGAGGACCCTGGAGGATGTGGTTCGGGAACTGAAACCCACTGCCCTCATTGGTAAAACACACTTACTTTTTTCTTTTTTTTTAACAGTTGTGCAAGGCTTAAAATAACTTGTTTGTTTGTTTCTTTATTTCATTTTTTTGTTTTTGTTTATTGTTTGTATGAGAAGCAATTTTGCTAATCATTTACATCATTAGAGCAACAATTTAGTAATTTGGAGGAGCATTGGTGGCCCGGTGGTCGAGTGGTTCGATGTGTGGAGTTAGCATGATCTCCCCGTGTCTGAGTGGGTTTTCTCCGGGTACTCTGGTTTCCTCCCACATTCCAAAAACATGCATGACAGGCTGATTGAACATTTTTAATTAATACATTTCACTTCATAAGTAACAAGCAATCAATTGGTTTCATTTTTTAATTGAATACGCCGTTTTTATTTCTTAAATTTACAGGTGGTTGTGTTTACCTTAGGCCACAAATGACAAGCTACAGCCAGTGACATTGCTGAACCAGTGACATTGCAAACCTAATGGCAGACCCAAAGTTTGATTTTGGGCTCACCTCCTGTCGAGTCTTAGTTGTGTACGTATTTACGCAGATAACACCGGAAACATGTGGCACAATCGCTGCCAAGGAAGTAGACTATGGTGTCTTCTTTCAGTGAGTGGAATTTTTGAAAAGCTTATGTATGGGGGTCCTCGTTATTTGTACTTAAAAGTTGGAACATGCCATCATCTATTTGACTTGCCCAACTTAATCCACTGCTTCATGATGTCACTCTAAGTTTGCAATTGTAGAAACTTTTCTGGGGGCATTGGGCAGATGAGATTGATGTGGCAACAAACTCAGCCTGAAATCTGATTAGCCCCCCCCCCCGCCCCCCCCCCCCCACACACACACACACACAAAAAATCTATCATCCCTTTCCTCATGCTGGAAGCTGTGCAGCCAAGAGAAATGCTATGAAATGAACAAGATCAGTTTGTGGGGAATGAAATAATAAAATTTCATGCATGCAATGTTAGAATATAACTTGTAAATGGAGGCCGGCGCCTCCAGTAGTGACTTTCACTGCCACAAACACAGTAGTTTAGTCCTGATTGCAGTCGATATTGGCAGGAAAAACACTTCAAGAATGTAAATATAAAAGAATCAAACAAAGAATAGTAGGTATGGCAGTAACTGAATGTGCCAGCTGAAAACACATTTGTACCCTACTGTGCAAACTTGTTTATAGTCTGCCGTGGGGAGCCTCACAATTTGTCGGTACTGTGTTGTTCATCATTGCCTTTCTGTTTCAGGTGTGGCAGCTGTGGCTGGCGCTTTCTCCGAGCAGATTATCAGGGATATGGCGTCTTTCAACAAACACCCCATCATCTTTGCTCTCAGCAACCCGACTAGCAAAGCCGAATGCACTGCGGAGCAATGTTACGCATTCACAGAGGTACTGTGGAAATGTATCCACAGTACGCTTGCATTCATTTTACATTGAAAATGCATATACTGCACTTCAATAGATAACAATATTGACCTTGTGCTGTAGGGGCGGGGCATCTTTGCCAGCGGCAGTCCATTTGACCCTGTCACCTTCGATGACGGGAGGACATTGTACCCTGGTCAAGGAAACAACGCGTACATCTTTCCTGGTGTGGGCCTTGGTGTCACCGCCGGTGCCATTCGTCACATCACTGAAGATGTTTTTCTTACTGCCGCGGAGGTAGCATTGACATTTGGCCCTAGCACACATATATTAAATAGATGCTTCATTCAGGTATATACTAAGCACACAGATGGCGCCTCCTCTTATACACTACCTGTCTAAAAAAGAAAAATCCACCCAGATAAAATTGATAGGACCCTTTCATATGGAAATTATTTCCATTTGCAGCAATTTATGGTAACCTAAATCATATATTTTTATTGATTACCGTATTTTCCACACTAAAAGGTGCACTGGATTATGAGGCGCACCTTCAATGAATGGCCTATTTTGTAATTTTTCTCATACATTGGGCTCACCGCATTATAAGATGCAATCTGCAATGCAAAGGAAATGACAACAGTACAATCAGATGTCAGTAAAAGTTATTTAATAAAGCAGCGACACAGTTCACTTAACCAACAGCGAGTTATAACTTTGACTCGTTCATGTTGAACTCTCTTGTTGCTGCTCTATTTCCGTGTTCAACTGCGTAACCGATCGCCTTAAATTTGAACCCTGCATTGTCAGCATTTCTCGAGCAGGGGACCATTTTGGAGTCGAAATATTACCGTAATGACCATACACAAGGCGCATCAGATTTTAAGGAGCGCTGTGAGCCTTTAAGAAAATGGAAGACTTTTTGCAGAAAATATGGTAATCATATTTATTCAACAGTCTAATTGCCCTAGTGTCATTTTCAGTTGACCTTCATTCCTATTTATTCACCTTATTGTATTCAGTGCGTGTTCTTTGACATGGCCACTCGATCCTGTCACTATTGCCAGTGTTTTCATAATGGCTGTGCTTTCTTTGTGTACAACTTCTTTTCTTTAAATCTTTTCAAATAATAGCCAGCATTTTAATAACAATTATATGACTTCACAAGGTCTTCAAAATAATCAAAATAATGATGAGTAAGAGAATACAAGTATGAGTGTACTGTTTAGCACGTCTGCGCAGACTCAAGATGTCCCTTGAGTCTGGCGTGCAGTTGCACGGACAGATTAACTGGAGATCCAGATTTTGGACATAGCTGTAAATGTGAGCATAAATAGTTGTCGAAACACTTTCTGTAAATGACTGTCACCCAAAGTCAGCTGGGAATGGCTACCAGACAAGGACAGGCGGTAGGGAAAATGAGTTTTAATAATGGTGATAAAAGAACAATAAAGTAATAAAAAAATAGACCTCTGTAAACACAAATACCATCTACACTAAGAATGGTAATCAAATAAATACAGACAATAACGGCATGAGACAGTTTTGCAGTATTTTAACTCTCCCTTACATTTCGTGGACAGGGAACCTGCGAATAAAATAAGAGCAATTTGTGAACAATTCTTGTGGGACTATATTGAACTCAGAAACTACAATATTCAACACCGTTTGATGAACAACAGCTTTAGATTCACATTGAAAAGCAAATTTAACTTCAACATCAATATTCAAATGTTTCTATGAATTCATCCGTCTTCTATACCAATTATTGTCATCAGTAGAGTTGTGACTTGGTGGACCAAACTGTTGGGCAGCTGCGATAGAGCTCTATTGGATAAGTGGTACGTCAAATGGATGGATGTATATATAATATATAATACAGGATGTCGCTTGGCAGGATTGTCATTGGTTTGAGTCCAAACATGTATTTATGAGTCTGGTGATCATTTCTGCATTTCCTGTTAAAAAAAGGCTCTTGCTGACCTCGTGACAGAGAAGGACCTTTTTGAGGGAAGACTGTATCCACCGCTCAGCTCCATCAGGGAGGTCTCCCTTGTGCTGGCAGTTAAGGTGAGAGTTGAGCACATTGACATTTTCTTTCGTGCCGGATGTTTATGTATTCTTCCCATATGAAACAAATGTCTTGCAGATACTAGAATATGCCTACAAGCACAACATGGCCGCACTTCACCCAGAGCCCACTGACAAGGAAGCATACATACGCTCGCTAATTTTCACCACTGACTATGATGATTTTACTGCGGACTCGTACCGCTGGCCAGAGGACAGCATGACAGTCCAGTCGTGCAAACTTTGACAAAACAAACTACAGAGGAGTTCAAGTAATCCACCGTCATCCAAACATAAGGACAGAGGACCTGTATCCAATTTATTTTTACTATACTGTACTAGTGTGAATCTTATGGTAACGGCACTGGCATAAAAACACCGTTGAAATTTTTGATGCTGCTGTACGAAGTTTCCACAATTGTTTGGGCATTGCCCCCCACTAAGACTCTGGTAATTTGAGATTATTTTAGTTTTTTAAAAATCTCATGTAGTAGGACCAGATTTTGTTTCGTAAGAATGTCTTAATTCTGAATCATAGACTTGTCACATTGCAGTGTGCAACCACCACTTTTGTGAAATTGTACTGTGATAGTACTGTATTTGGATGATACCATGTACTGTCGTATGTGAAAATGTTTTGAATAAAAAATCAAATTGAATCTTGCTGTCTTTGTCCAGACTTTACTTTTGTACAATTAGTACAGTACACAAAAAAAACTGAGTATCGAACTGTGGATTTCAAATGAAAATGAATAAAAACACATCCAAAAAATGGCGATTCAAAAGCATTTTAATCCTGCTTGAAATAACCTGTTGAGTTACACTTTTTAATAATAATAATAATGCATTTTATTTAAAAGCGCCTTTCATGCCACCCAAGGACACTGTACAAACAATACAAAATGTAAATACAATGTAAAAATTTGTAAACGAGATGTTATATAAAAACAGGACATAAAATCATAAAAACATAGGAAATGGAAGAGCTATGTGTTGTAGGCAATCCTGAACAGGTGTGTTTTTAGTCGGGACTTGAAAGTGGAAAGAGGTGTGCAGTTTTGGAGGTCCGGAGGAAGGTTGTTCCAGAGCTTTGGAGCAGCGTGACTGAAGGCTCTGGCTCCCATGGTGATCAGTCGGGCAGGAGGCACTGACAGGCGGAGGGAGGACGAGGATCTGAGGGAGCGAGAGGGGATATGCACCTGGAGAAGGTCAGATAGGTAAGGAGGGGCCAGGTTGTGGATGGCCATATATGTATATACTGTAGAAGCAGTTTGTAGTCGATTCGATGTTGAACAGGGAGCCAGTGGAGCTGTTTTTGTATCTGTATAATTGATTGCTTATCAGAGATGTGTTCCTCGAGCCGGTCCTTGGCCTCGAGGACCGAGGGGTGGTCCTTGGTCCTCGGCCTTGGCCTCGGAGTCAAGTCCTTGGTCCTTGGCCTTGGCCTCGGGAGTCAAGTCCTTGGCCTTGGCCTCGGATTTCCGGTCATCGGACACAATGAGGGATTAGAGCCTCGAAACACTTGTATAAGGACCGCAAAAATCACGAACGAATCGAATAAATTCCATCCAAAGAAACCCATATTGATGGTTTCACTCTGCCGCTTTAAGAGGGGCGGGTCTGCCACTGACAGGTAACAGTTAGCGCAACGTTTAAAGAGCGGCATCACAGTTAGTTTCAATCACAGTTTGTTGCGTTCGCGATCGGCAGTTTAAATAGCGTGTAAAGCCTTTCTGTAACAGTGGCGTCTTTTATTTAGTTATTTTTGCGCAATTGTCACGTTTGAGCGGTCGCACTAGAATGTTTGTTTAAACCAAGTCTTTTTGCGTTACAGCTGGAGTCAATAATGTATGCAGTTCACTTCCGGGTTTGGCCGTTGTGATTTGGAGTCCTTTTGCTCGATTCCAGTAATGTTTGCTGAATGCTTTCTCATGTTTGGAATAATGACTATTGATAATACATAGTTTAAAATCGTGGTTGATTTAATTAATTTTGTATGATTATTGTTAATTTGAAGGTATTAAATTAATTAATGTAGTATTAGCGGGAGTGGTAATAATAGTAGTACTCATAGAATGTTTAGAGATCAGCCATCTCGTTACCTCTGCGTCCCGCGTCCTAGACGCATAATTTTCCCACAGGACGCACAGTTCCAAACAATGTGCGTTTTTGGGACGCAAGGAAATCTCTCAGTCAAAACAAATAAACAAACAAAAAACTACGGCAAGCCTGAGGATTTCACAGTAACAATCGTTACCGGTAGCGTGTCGTTTCCGTGTTTTTCACGGTACCGAAAATTGTTTAATTATAAAAGTGACCGCACTTGAATGACTGTGTGATCCACGCGAGTTCACTGCGCCTGTATGTGTGTTTTTGATGTGGTGTGGTGTGTGAGTGTGTTTCTTCTAATTTACTTTCGTTTTGTTTTCAGTGTTGGGGGGACACAACAGATGACGTTATGTACGCATGCTGGTTGTTATTTTAGTCCGCAAACTGAGGAATCGCGCGGATGAAAGTTTGAGATGGCGGCGAAAAAAACTCGCCAAGGTCTACTAATTGCGATATTTAAGAAATGGGAATGCTTGTCTATTATTTTTTTGTATGAATCGTACAAAGGGTGTATCACTAAACTCACCTGTGACGTATGCACAGAATGCGAGAGCGAAATACGACGCGAGGCACGATTACGAGGCAAATTGGTCATTAGATTTGTAGGCTAATCGCTGTGAAAAATATTATGAAACAGTATTGGGTATTGTATAATTTACTGGTTGTAGCATGGTAACTGTATGAATAAAACATTTGTCACAAAGTGTAGTAATGCTAATGTTAACTGTTGGTCGAACTCATGATGACGTGTGTTAAATTCTTTCATCAAATTGATCGTAGATTACACATGCATCGTCTTGGGAAGAGGATGTCAAGCCACATCAATACTTACCTGTAATTATGATTACCAGTCAATTAATCTTTGCAGTGTGAGATTGGAAAAAATACTCTGATGATGACACCTGAGTACACCAGTTTTTGATTCATTTATTTTTTGTAATAAACCTGGAGTACACAGCTGCTGATGTAATGTTCATTGTTAATGCATAGTTTTCAAACATTGACCCTTGAAACATTATACTTTTGAGTTTCGGAATTCTTGATTATCAATATCAGTCAAAATAGAAAAATGGGTTCCATGATGAACGTTTACGGAACCAAACATTTGTTTTCGTGGTTTCCCACTGGGTAATCCGACGGAACCGAAAAACGGTTACCATGAATTTCCGAAATCCTCAGGCCTGCTCGTGAATTATTTACATTTTTTGCACCATTTGTTTATCATTGTAAGTATATGTTGTTGTTTGTGTTATTATCATATGCAATTGAATAAGTAGACCCTTTCAGAATTCGAAATCCATAATGGCACTCCTACTTTTCTGATCAGCGAGTCCCTGGGACTCGCTGCCGGTAAACTGTAAAATTATCACTGAGAGATTACAGCTTTTTCTGCAGTCTGTGATTGACTTCTATGCAAAGTCATTTCTCAACTTGTCATCCATGCCATGTCATGCCTATTGAGTGTTGATTTACTTCACATTAAGAAACTACTGCACTAAAACATTAATTCATAAATGTATATCACATGCTTTTTTTGTTTTTCTCAGTATAAATAACACATACCCTGACTGTTCTCCTCTTTTAATAAAAACACTTCATTCAAGTGTTAGGGAGTGCAAGGGGTTATGATGGAGGGGTGTTGCAAATCATGAACTGTTTTATACATGTCCTCGGCTAGGCCTCACCTTCAAAATCAGTCCTTGGTCCCTGGCCTTGGATGCAAGTCCTTGGTCCTTGGCCTTGGCCTCGGAAAAATTTCCAAGTCCTTGGCCTAGGCCTTGGCCTCGGAGTCAAGTCCTTGGCCTTGGCCTTGGCCTCGGGTTGCCGGTCCTTGGACACAACACTGTTGCTTATTCACTTAAGCACATAAACAGGGAAGTCAGAAGTTACATTGAACATGCAAGCCTTTTTAGTTCTGTTCATGGTAATCTACTCCCCTCTAGGGGTCAAAGCTTGAAGTTGCAATGAAATTCAAAATGCTCCCCGACTGTGCACGACCATTGAAGGTCACGGAAATAGACATTACATATTAATAGAGATATATTTGTATGGTTTTTTTTCCGTCTAAATCAACGCTCGACCTGTTGACTCAAAAAGAAGCACATTTTTAAACAATCACCAGGTTTGAAAATGATACAAAATAAAAATGCCAAACGGGGTCCAGTTCAGTCAGTAATTTATGGTGATGCGTTGTATTAGTTACATCCTGTTTTGTCAACAAGTATGCTGTGCAAAAGTGGTGCTCACATGATCTGTGTTGACAGCCAGCCACCAAGGAATTCTAGTTTGTCAGGTTTGAATTCAACTAAATATGATTTGACTTTTTAATGAATCAATCGCCAGTCAGACAGTCAGTACCAGAGGCACTGGCTGGCCCCCTGGCCATTCCAGTATGGAATCAATATGGAGGCAACTGGACCAGTCAGTATTCAGCGTTCAGCGTCCCACCTCAGGCAAAATTGTGAGATCAACTTTTGCGTTCTCACTTTCCCTGCTTGTCCCTCCTTTTAAATAGCCCGAAATGGCCCAGGGCACCGACTGCTCTCACATGTGGATCAATATGTCTCGATGTCAACACCATCCGTTGTACATTAACTGTCTGGAACCATCAGTCGTAAATGGCATATTTGACCATCCCTTAAAAAAAAAAAAGTTGGAATTGCTTATACCCGGGAAATTTGTACGTGCAGGTTTCCTATCAGGGACAATATAATTACCAGTAATTGAAAGTTGCTTTGACAGTTAACTTTATGTAGTGAGCATGCTAAAATAAGGTACTAATCTTAAATTTGACGAACTGTATACAAAAAGTTTACACCTGTCTCATGGAACTTCCGTTAGATGGGAGATTGAAATGACGGTACATTGAAGATACACAAAATTAAAACTTCCTGTCCTACTCCACTCACATTTGACCTTTTTAGGTAAAAACTTAAACTGTATATATCTACGATGAGGTTATCAGCTCTGTTCTTGATAGACAGCATCATGATTAAAAACAAACAGATAACATTGAAGCTATTTCATAGATACACGATGGTATGCTTCAGAAGGATTGTAAAATTTACCCAAACTACCACTACTTTTATTTGGTGTGTAATGGTGAGTATGTAAGATGAAATAAGTTTCCTGTTGTCTGCTTTATACCTTTATGACGTGTCAAAAGAGGATAGTTTACTCCTTGACTTTACTACAAGTGGACTACACATACAAAATACCAAATTCCATTTCACATTATTTTCCACAAAATGAATCAACATTCAAACTACCGGTAAACTCGTTTTTTTTACAGAATGAGTTAAAAGAATGCATTGCAAAGTCTTTTAGTTTGGTTTTCAAGTTCCAGCAAAGGCTTCTGTAATAGCCAATAAGAAAAACGCCAGACTGTTGACCCAATGTCTCTCTGTATCACCTTGAAGCGCTTGCTGCCACCTTTCCCGTCACAGACAGCCTGGGCGGCAGCGTCATCTTTTTGACCTTGTTTACACTCTCACATTAAATTGCACCTTGCAAGGACCTTGTGATCAGTGCCAATCAGCAAAGACCCTGAGGGATTGCCGCCTGTGTCTGTCTGCCCATCCTCCCTGTCGTCTGTCTGACCCTCAGCTCATATTGGCTTTACCACCAACTCTGGCACGGCTTGTCCTGCAGGAGCAAGCAAGCCTTGTTTGTCGTCTCATTGGCTGCTCACGCACACCACAGTGTTTGTTGTCATGGTGCAGTTACTTTCTCATTCAGGTCTTCGTGCACGTTTGTATATGGAAAATACTTCGCTCATTGTAGTCGCGACTAATACTTGAAGAGAAGCAGCCAAGTACTTTAAAAAGTGAACCACCCTTGAGATGTGAAAATATAGTGGACTCTTGATAAATCATACACGATTTAAACATCGTACTATTGAGACCATTTATGTTTAGGTGACATGAGGGGTGAGAATTAGAGCAAAACAAAACAAGGAAGACAACGATAAAATGGACTTTGAGCTAAATTTACATGTCACAGCTTCCGGTAGGAAACAGCAGAAGGCGCTCTAAAGCACACTTCATTGGTTTGTTACATGAATTCCTGGCATGTCCAGAAATGGTTTAATTAAAAATTCCAGGTTATTTTGTCATTTATTTATCATAAGGTAATCTCGATGGAACATAAGCCATGCATATAATGTACTCTTTAGACCTAGGCAATAGTGTATACCTGAATGGGGTGGAAATGAACCCATGCCTTCATGTGATGCTGAAGCTGACTTGACCCAGAGTTGAAGTCATTGAAGGTTTCCTATCAACCGTTACTTAGAAAAGCATGAAGTTTGTGTTGACAAAACAACAGGAAAGAAGAAGGTGTCTTTCTATGGTGATGTGCTGAACTTGCAAGCTTTGTTCCCATGTTCTCCTCCAAAGCAGGCCATTAATTTACATCACACAACTACAGACATCGTCAAACTCATTCACTCTCAAAGTAGAGTGATTGCCCTTCGACTGCCACCAAGTAACATGCAATTCATACTGCAGGGTAGAAGTAGAGTAAACTGTTAACTTGCAATAATAGTCAATCAAAAACCGTCAATTGTCTTCTGAATGGCATTAAATCCAAAGGGTGGAGGGTGTGAGGTGTCTTTTGGGATCACAGCTTTATCTAATTTGAGAAAATGGAACTGTACACAGCAGGATGGAGAACAAGTGGTCAGCACATCTGCTTCACAGTTTTGAGGTTTAGGGTTCAAAGACAAAATATTACTAGTCTCCTTTCCGCACAGAATGAATGTGTCTAAAATAAGTGCACAACAACTTTTATGATATCATCCAATTTAGGAAATCAGAGTAGAAGAATATGACGTGAACAGCCCCTCGCATGGACTTGCTTCCCATTCTGCTGCCCTGTAAGTGATATTTGGAGTAATTCGGCCCTGCTTCACAGTTTTCCAGGACCGACTGCACAGGTTTTAACCTCCGAGGTAGGGATGAGTGCAGGTTTCACACAGCCTGTTGTTTCTGGTGCGGGTATCGCA
The DNA here is from genome assembly GCF_025434085.1 of Hippocampus zosterae. Classification (NCBI taxonomy): domain Eukaryota; kingdom Metazoa; phylum Chordata; class Actinopteri; order Syngnathiformes; family Syngnathidae; genus Hippocampus; species Hippocampus zosterae. Next base: position 20,128,695 of record NC_067455.1, on the reverse strand, counting down.
CACAGAGAGCAAGCAAAAAGAGCCGACGCCTCAGCGACTTTTCCATAATTAGATGAGGCCTTACGCTCCATCGAGGGTTGTTTTCTTGAGATTTGAAATGACAAGTGTGAATACAACCCAAAATCACGTTTAATTAATTTTTACACCAACACGGGGAGCTGGGCGTGATTCCCTGCAGCTCCCCGTTCCAATTAAAGGTCCAATTTGATCACGTTTTATGTATCCCGGTTAAAATGTATATTTCGTGCAGAACTTCTGCTGGTCCTGTCATTGAAATCATTCACATGAGCTTAATTTTAACATGTTTTATTTTAGTTAAGCTAAGCTGCACACTACGTCGCCTTCAGCTGCCGAGCATGTCTTTGCCGCCTTTTGAATGTCGGCACATGCTAGCCAGGCTTGTGCTTATTATTCTGCTGTGGGCTCCAGATGGATCAACACATGCTGAAATTATTACAAGGAAGAGATTTGCATCTGACCTAAATCCTTCACTTCTGCTCCTCCATGAAAACAAGTCAATCCAAAAACATTCTTTGACTCCAAAATGGAAGATTTACACAAAAGCTTTTCTTCAGAAAAAAAGAGAAAAACATTATTCATTGTAGTTTCACTAAAATTGCCTGGCGACCTGTCCAGAGTGTAGCTATCCTCCCTTTTTCCCAAATTCAGCCGGATAGGCCTATCGCACCGAATGCGGACAAGCGCGATGGAAATTGGATGGATGGAAAGGCAGAATTTTAAACAGAGAAAAAAATATACAGGCCATGGCACAAGATGCAAAGCACTCATCCGCAAAAAGAATCAGAAGGTCAGATTTTGCAAAGAAGTAAAGATGAGCCCCAAATGGTTTTGAGCCAAGTTTTATGGAACAATGAGACCAAAATGAACTTCTACCAAAGTGATGGAAAGGCGAAAACATGGAGAAAGAAAAGCTGTGCTGATGATCCAAAAAAACAGAAGCTCATCAGTGAGGCATGGTGGAGGTAATGTCACAACTGATTCTGGAACGGGCCCAATAGTCTTTATTGATGATGTAACTCAGGGTGGAAGCAGCAGAATGAAATGTGAGGCCCAGAACAAAACCATTTTCTCTTGCAATTTATAGGAGAAGCTTCATCATGCAATAAGACGGTGACCCAAAAACACATTGTCAATACAACAAAAGACTTCATCAAGGGGGAAAAGTGGAAGGTCTTTGACTGGCCAAGTCAACCACTGGACCTGAAGGCAATAGAGTATGCATTTGCCCTCCCCAAGAACTGGTTTGATGCACTTTGTCATGGTTTTGATCTCTATCCTGTTGTCATTATTATTTTTTTTCTTGTTTCTGTTCCTGCAGAGAGTGGAGGGTGTTCCCTCGAGCGCCGCACCTTTTGGTGCATTGCAATCAGGGGATGCCGGCAATGGCAGTCCTTTGTTGGATTAGTCAACCTTGCTTACTATCCTACTCCCAAGTCTTCGATTTTCTCGACGTCCATCTTTCAATGCTCTCCAGTCTATGTGCTCTACCTCGCTTCTAAGTATTGATTGCATTGTTTTGTGATTCATTCTCGTTTTGTTTCGCGTAATTGGGCTTCCTTGCCACTTTGTTGCAAGAGATTTTGCATGCTCTATTCTCCTTGCCATTTGCCAACGATTTCTGTATAATTTGTTTCATCCTGGCTCTTTATTGCCAACAGTTTTTATTGTCCCTTGTCGGGATTGTCCTTTCTGTTATATATCACTTGTTTTTCACTCACCCTTGTGTATGTTTGTGGGATCCCATTCTTACCATTCCCCACCGCAACCTGACACAGGAATTGTAAGTGGGGACCCATGCGGACTCATACACTACATGTTCCACCAAGTCACCCACAGTATCTTTTAAGGAATTCAACAAAGAAGAATAAAGAGACTACAATAGAGGAAATCCATCTACAGAATGTGTTCATTCTTTTTGAGGCATGAGGTTAATACAGGAAAGCTTTTCTTGAGAGTTAAAAGAGAAGCATTTGTGACTTCCTGTCAAACAATTAAGACACTGCCATCCATCCATCCATTTTCCACCGCTTATCCGGGGTCAGGTCGCGGGGGCAGCAGCTTTAGGAGGGAAGCCCAGACTTCCCTCTCCCCAGCCACTTCTTCGAGCTCTTCCTGGCGGATCCCGAGGCGTTCCCATGCCAGCTGGGTGACATAGTCTCTCCAGCGTGTCCTGGGTGGTCCTCTGGGTCTCCTGCTAGTGGGACATGCCTGGAACACCTCACCAGGGAGGCGTCCAGGAGGCATCCTAATTAGATGCCCGAGCCACCTCATCTGGCTCCTTTCGATGTGGAAGAGAAGCGGCTCTACTCTGAGCCCCTCCCGGATGACCGAGCTTCTCACTTTATATCTAAGGGAGAGCCCGGACACCCTGCGGAGAAAACAAATTTGGCCGCTTGTATCCGGGATCTCGTTCTTTCGGTCACAACCCATAGCTCGTGACCCTAGATGAGGGTTGGGACGTAGATCGACCGGTAAATTGAGAGCTTCGCCCTTTTGCTCAGCTCCTTCTTTATCATGACAGACCGATACAACGTCCGAATCACAGCAGATGCTGCACCGATCCGCCTGTCGATCTCTCGCTCCCTCTAGCCCTCACTCGTGAACAAGACCCCAAGATACTTAAACTCCTCCACTTGGGGCAAGATCTCCCCCCCGAACCGGAGGGGGCACTCCGCCCTTTTCCGACTGAGGACCATGGTTTCAGATTTGGAGGTGCTGATTTTCATCCCAACCGCTTCACACTCGGCTGCGAAACGCTCCAGTGAGAGTTGGAGAGCCCTGTTTGAAGGAGCCAACAGCACCACATCATCTGCAAAAAGCAGGGATGCAATACTGAGGCCACCAAAACGGACCCCCTCAACGCTTCGGCTGCGCATAGAGATTCTGTCCATGAAGGTTATGAACAGAATCGGTGACAAAGGGCAGCCTTGGCGGAGTCCAATCCTCAGTGGAAACAATTCCGACTTATTGCCGGCAATGCGAACCAAACTCTGACATTGGCAGTATAGGGACCGAACAGCCCGTATCAGGGGGCTCGGTACCCCATACTCCCGAAGCACCCCCCTCAGAACCCCCCCCCACCCCCCCCCCCCACCACCCACCACCCCCCCCGAGGGAAATGGTCAAATGCCTTCTCCAAGTCCACAAAACACATGTAGACCGGTTGCGCAAGTTCTCACGTCCCCTCGAGGACCCTGCTAAGGGTGTAGAGCTGGTCCACAGTTCCACGGCCAGGACGAAAACCACACTGCTCCTCCTCAATCTGAGGCTTGACTTCCTGACGGACCCTCCTCTCCAGCACCCCTGAATAGACCTTACCAGGGAGGCTGAGGAGTGTGATCCCTCTGTAGTTGGAACACACCCTCCGGTCCCCCTTTTTAAAAAGAGGGACCACCACCCCAGTCTGCCAATCCAGAGGCACTCTCCCCGATGACCATGCGATGCTGCAGAGGCGTGTCAACCAGGACAGCCCCACAGCATCCAGAGCCTTGAGGAACTCCAGGCAGATCTCATCCACCTCTGGGGCCTTGCCACCGAGGAGCTTTTTAACCACATCAGTGACTTCAACCACAGAGATAGGGGAGCCCACCTCAGGATCCTCAGACTCTGCTTCCTCCAAGGAAGACGTGTTGGTGGAGTTGAGGAGGTCTTCGAAGTACTCTGCCCACCGGTTCACAACGTCCCGAGTCGAAGTCAGCAGTGCCCCATCCCCACTGTATACAGTGTTAATGGTGCACTGCTTCAGCCTCCTGAGACGTCGGATGGTGGACCAGAATTTCCTCGAAGCCGTCCAGAAGTCGGCTTCCATGGCCTCACCGAACTCTTCCCAAGCTCGGGTTTTTGCCTCGGCGACCACCGAAGCTGCGTTCCACTTGGCCAGTCGATACCCGTCAGCTGCCTCTGGGGTCCCACAGGCCATAACGGCTCGATAGGACTCCTTCTTCAGTTTGACGGCATCCCTTCATGCTGGTGTCCACCAGCGAGTACGGGGGTTGCCACCACGACAGGCACCAACCACTTTACACAACTCAGATTGGCCGCCTCAACAATAGAGGCACGGAACATGGCCCATTCAGACTCAATGTCCCTCCCCTCCTCCGGGACATGGGAAAAGCTCTGCCGGAGGTGGGAGTTGAAACTCTTTCTGACAGGGGATTCTGCCAGACGCTCCCAACAAACCCTCACGATACGTTTGGGTCTGCCAGGACCAGCCCCCACCATCGGAGCCTACTCACCACCAGGTGGTGATCAGTTGACAACTCTGCCCCTCTCTTCACCCGAGTGTCCAAAACATGCGTCTGCAAATGCGATGATACAACCACAAAGTCAATCATTGAACTGCAGCCGAGGGTGTCCTGGTGCCAAGTGCACATATGGACACCCTTATGTTTTGAACAAGGTGTTCGTTATGGACAAAACGTGACGAGCACAGAAGTCAAATAACAAAACACCACTCGAGTTCAGATAGGGGGGGGCCGTTCCTCCCAATCATGCCCTTCCAGGTCTCGCTGTCATTGCCCACGTGAGCATTGAAGTCCCCCAGCAGAACAAGGGAGTCCCCAGCAGGAGTACTCTCCAGCACACCCTCCAAGGACTCCAAAAAGGGTGGGTACGCTGAGCTGCTGTTTGATGCATATGCACAAACAATGGTCAGGACCCATCCCCCCCACCCAAAAGCGGAGTGAGGCAACCCTCTCGTCTACCGGTGTGAACCCCAATGTACAGGCACTGAGCCGGGGGGCAATGAGTATGCCCACACCTGCTCTGCGCCTCTCACTGTGAGCAACTCCAGAGTGGAAGAGAGTCCAACCCCTCTCGAGAGAACTGGTGCCAGAACCCAGGTTATGTGTGGAGGCAAGTCCGACTATATCCAGTCGGAACTTCTCTACCTCGCACAACAGCTCGGGCTCCTTCCCTGCCAGAGAGGTGACATTCCACGTCCGTAGAGCTGGCTTCTGCAGCCGAGGATCAGACCGCCAGGGTCCCCGCCTTTGGCTGCTGCCCAGCTCACTTTGCACCCGACCCCTTTTGCCCCTTCCATGGGTGGTGAGCCCATGAGAAGGGGGACCCACGTTGCCTCTTCGGGCTAAACCCGGCAGGGCCCCATGTGTGTAGGCCCGGCCACCAGGTACTCGCCAACCAGCCCCACCTCCAGGCCTGGCTCCAGAGGGGGGCCCCGGTGACCCGCGTCCGGGCAAGGGAAACTGAGATCCATTAATTTTACTCGTCATAAGGGGTCTTTGAGCCGTGCTTCGTCTGGTCCCTCACCTAGAACCTGTTTGGCATGGGTGACCCTGCCAGAGGCATAAAGCCCCAGACAACTTAGCTCCTAGGATCATTGGGACACACAAACCCCTCCACCACGGTAAGGTGACTGCTCACGGAGGGGTAAGACACTGCTGATTTCCACATTTCCAACCTTTATATATCGTAACAGCAGCAGGCACCCTAACGGAGGTTTTTAAAAAGTGGTATTTATTATTTATCAATGTTCACATTTTATACTTACTGGGCATAAAATGTTATCGAGTTATCGACGTTATCTGCAGACCAACTAATCACTTTTTCTTTTTTTTAATAACTTGTTCAACGCTGCTTGAAAGGCAGGGGTGAGATTCAGGATCATGAATGACAGAAAAGCATTGATAGACAGGCGCATAGATGACAGAAAAAACGACAAATGGAAGTCGTGACACTCTGTCATAGGAAAATTATACTGCGTGTGATTTTGTGCTTGTGTAAGTGTCCCCAGTTTTTGCTGTCTGCATATTGCTCATTATTTTGAGCAGGCACAATGGCCTGGAGGCCAGCCCACGCTGGCCTGACAACCCCCTGCACAATACCTGTAAACAGTGAGCAACCTAATTGAAAACACAGTCTGTCTTCACATCTCATACTGTCTCAAAATGACAATGATAATGAAGAGAAAACTGCATTTGGAGAAAGGCTTCATCTGCAGAGGGTGAGCGTGTGTTCTAATGGAAGTTTCCAGTGTTGAGCGTATCATGTCAAAAACTATTTATTCTTTCCATTCTGTTGGTGTTTAAACCGGTAGACTTCGCAACATGAGTTCTTCTCAGTAGATGTTTGGATGCATCACACCGAATGAGCTCAATTACTTTGATAGTGTTTAAAATGTGATTGTTTTATCCCACTAGTCCCTGATTATGATTGTAATGTGGCACATATACAGTACAATATGTATGCCCGGAAGCAATGAAATTGCAAATATACGAGTTGGCTTGAACATTCCAAATGAGGCCTATATGCACCAGAATGACAATTGTGGTCATTTTCTTCATATAGGTCATTCAGTCAACATCGATGCATCACTTCCACCCACCAGGAGCTCCAACAAAATGACAATGACATGGAGAGAGCAAAGGGAGAAAAAAAGAAGAATCATTCTTGTATTCGTCATGCTTTAGTGAAAATGTGTATGGGTTTGCAGTAATCCAATTACCGGTAGATAAAAGACTAGTCAACATGCGTGTCTTGCATGCTATCGCAGAAGCAATGTTGCGACCACAGGTAGACTAGTCTGCTGTCAACTTGCTGGTTCATATTATACTGCGCTTGATGTATTCAATGAAATCTTTGGATCCTTATCCTTAAGTGTGTTTTGTGATAAGGCCTGGATACACTGACCAACCAAAATATTCCACAATCTAATGAGAGCCGAAAGGGTAAATAATCTTAAAAACTCATGAAACAGGCTTGGACAAAAATGATGGTACGTCGAGAAAAGATTGAAAATAATGCCATCAAAGGGAAATGCTCAAGCAACGTTCATCCTCAAATTGCATCACAGGAGACTTCAAACTTGTAATCAGTCAGTTGGATGGTTTAGACAAGTAGTGACTGCGCATTTTTATGACATGGTGTATACTAGTTTAAAAATGGACTAGAGGAAGCAAAGGTTCACAAAGGCTATCTACCCGATTTCTAGGCCCCATGACCCTCTTTATGAATTATGGGCACAATTTCTGGTATGAACCGGAACAGGCGTTTTGTTTACATGGTACCTGGTTGCGTGAGTCTACTATCTATGACAGTGATAATTGTAAACAATGTGTAAATGCTCATTGTCACATCTTATAATAGAAAACATTTCAATCCTACCTCCTCCCATACGAACATAGCAAATTAGGATGACACCAAAAAGTGGCCATCGATGACATATAATTGTACCTGCTACTTTCTGTCACCTCCGTGAGTCGTCACCTTACCGTGGTGGAGGGGTTTGTGTGTCCCAATGATCCTAGAAGCTAAGTTGCCTGGGGCTTTATGCCCCTGGCAGGGTCACCCATGGCAAACAGGTTCTAGGTGAGAGGCCAGACAAAGCACGGCTCAAAGAACCCAATGATGATTACAATAAATGGATCTAGGTTTCCCTTGCCCGGACGCGGGTCACCGGGGCCCCACTCTGGAGCCAGGCCTGGAGGTGGGGCTCGTTGGCAAGCGCCTGGTGGCTGGGCCTACACCCATGGGGCCCGGCCGGGCACAGCCCGAAGAGGCAACGTGGGTCCCCCTTCCCATGGGCTCACCACCCATGAGAGGGGCCAAAGGGGTCGGGTGCAATGTGAGCTGGGCGGCAGCCAAAGGCGGGGACCCTGGCGGTCCGATCCTCGGCTGCAGAAGCTAGCTCTTGGGACATGGAATGTCACCTCTCTGGCAGGGAAGGAGCCCGAGCTGGTGTGTGAGGCAGAGAATTTCCGACTGGATATAGTCGGACTTGCCTCCACACACAGCCTGGGTTCTGGTACCAGTTCTCTCGAGAGGGGTTGGACTCTCTTCCACTCTGGAGTTGCTCACAGTGAGAGGCGCAAAGCAGGTGTGGGCATACTCATTGCCCCCCGGCTCAGTGCCTGTACATTGGGGTTCACACCGGTAGACGAGAGGGTTGCCTCCCTCCGCCTTCGGGTGGGTGGACGGGTCCTGACTGTTGTTTGTGCATATGCACCAAACAGCAGCTCAGCATACCCACCCTTTTTGGAGTCCCTGGAGGGTGTGCTGGAGAGTACTCCTGCTGGGGACTCCCTTGTTCTGCTGGGGGACTTCAATGCTCACGTGGGCAATGACAGTGAGACCTGGAGGGGCGTGATTGGGAGGAACGGCCCCCCCGATCAGAACCCGAGTGGTGTTTTGTTACTGGACTTCTGTGCTCGTCACGGATTGTCCATAACGAACACCTTGTTCAAACATAAGGGTGTCCATATGTGCACTTGGCACCAGGACACCCTAGGCCGCAGTTCGATGATCGACTTTGTAGTTGTATCATCGGATTTGCGGCCGCGTGTTCTGGACACTCGGGTAAGAGAGGGGCGGAGCTGTCAACTGATCACCACCTGGTGGTGAGTAGGCTCCGATGGTGGGGGAAGATGCCGGTCCGTCCTGGCAGACCCAAACGTATAGTGAGGGTTTGTTGGGAGCGTCTGGCGGAATCCCCTGTCAGAAGGAGTTTCAACTCCCACCTCCGACAGAGCTTTTCCCATGTTCCGGGAGAGGCGGGGGACATTGAGCCAGAGTGGACCATGTTCCGTGCCTCTATTGTTGAGGCGGCCAATCTGAGTTGTGGCCGTAAGGTGGTTGGTGCCTGTCGTGGCGGCAACCCCCGTACTCGCTGGTGGACACCAGCAGTAAGGGATGCCATCAAGCTGAAGAAGGAGTCCTATCGAGCCTTTATGGCCTGTGGGACCCCAGAGGCAGCTGACGGGTATCGATTGGCCAAGCGGGCCGCGGCTTCGGTGGTCGCCGAGGCAAAAACCCGAGCGTGGGAAGAGTTCGGTGAGGCCATGGAAGCCGACTTCCGGACGGCTTCGAGGAAATTCTGGTCCACCATCCGACGTCTCAGGAGGGGGAAGCAGTGCACCACTAACACTGTATACAGTGGGGATGGGGCGCTGCTGACTTTGACTCGGGACGTTGTGAACCGGTGGGCAGAGTACTTCGAAGACCTCCTCAACTCCACCAACACGCCTTCCTTGGAGGAAGCAGAGCCTGGGGACTCTGAGGTGGGCTCTCCTATCTCTGTGGTTGAAGTCACCGATGTGGTTAAAAAGCTCCTCGGTGGCAAGACCCCAGGGGTGGATGATATCCGCCCGGAGTTCCTCAAGGCTCTGGATGTTGTGGGGCTGTCCTGGTTGACACGCCTCTGCAACATCGCATGGACAACAGGGAGAGTGCCTCTGGATCGGCAGACCGGGGTGGTAGTCCCTCTTTTTAAAAAGGGGGACCGGAGGGTGTGTTCCAACTACAGAGGGATCACACTCCTCAGCCTCCCTGGTAAGGTCTATTCAGGGGTGCTGGAGAGGAGGGTCCGTCAGGAAGTCGAGCCTCAGATTGGGTAGGAGCAGTGTGGCTTTTGTCCCGGCCGTGGAACAGTGGACCAGCTCTACACCCTTAGCAGGGTCCTTGAGGGTATGTGGGAATTCGCCCAACCAGTCTACATGTGTTTTGTGGACTTGGAGAAGGCGTTTGACCGTGTCCCTCGGGGAGTTCTGTGGGGGGTGCTTCGTGGGTATGGGGTACCGAACCCCCTGATACGGGCTGTTCGGTCACTATACCACCGATGTCAGAGTTTGGTTCGCATTGCCGGCAGTAAGTCGGAATCGTTTCCAGTGGAGGTAGGACTCCGCCAAGGCTGCCCTTTGTCGCCGATTCTGTTCATAACCTTTATGGACAGAATTTCTAGGCGCAGCCGAAGCGTTGAGGGGGTCCGTTTTGGGGGCCTCAGTATTGCATCCCTGCTTTTTGCAGATGATGTGGTGCTGTTGGCTCCTTCAAGCGGGACTCTCCAACTCTCACTGGAGCGTTTCGCGGCCGAGTGTGAAGCGGTTGGGATGAAGATCAGCATCTCCAAATTTGAAACCATGGTCCTCAGTCGGAAAAGGGTGGAGTGCCCCCTCCGGGTCGGGGAGGAGATCTTACCCCAAGTGGAGGAGTTCAAGTATCTTGGGGTTTTGTTCACGAGTGGGGGTAGGAGGGAGCGGGAGATCGACAGGCGGATCGGTGCAGCGTCTGCTGTGATGCGGACGTTGTATCGGTCTGTCGTGGTGAAGAAGGAGCTGAGCCAAAGGGCGAAGCTCTCAATTTACCGGTCGATCTCCGTCCCAACCCTCATCTATGGTCACGAGCTATGGGTCCTGACCGAAAGAACGAGATCCCGGATGCAAGCGGCTAAAATGAGTTTTCTCCGCAGGGTGTCCGGGCTCTCCCTTAGAGATAAGGTGAGAAGCTCAGTCATCCGGGAGGGGCTCAGAGTCGAGCCGCTTCTCCTCCACATCGAGAGGAGCCAGATGAGGTGGCTTGGGCATCTGATTCGGATGCCTCCTGAGCGCCTCCCCGGTGAGGTGTTCCGGTCATGTCCCACCGGGAGGAGACCCCGAGGAAGACCCAGGACACGCTGGAGAGACTATGTCACCCAGCTTGCCTGGGAACGACTCGGGATCCCCTGGGGAGAGCTGGAAGAAGTAGCTAGGGAGAGGGAAGTCTGGGCTTCCCTGCTAAAGCTGTTGCCCCCGCGACCCGGCCCCGGATAAGCGGTAGATGATGGATGGATGGATGAATGGATGGATGGATGGATGGATGTCACCTTGGATGGTTAGATGATGCACACCTTCAAAAGCTCTCAGCTGTATCAGTAGCTACACATTAATAAAGTTGGTCACGTTTTTTAAAATAGGAATGACACCGTCTTATTTGCCTGAAAGCAGACGTAGGGCCCAGCTAAACTTTTAATCTCATATCCACCCCACTACTTCCCACTTCACGGTAAACACCAAAAACAAAGGAAAATATTGTACATAATAACAACAACATCATTATATGCAGGTTAAGATAAAAACACTGAATCATAGACCACCATAGACACTTTATCCACTTGTAGTGCTCAAACAAACAACGCTGTCATTTTGTACAGATGGAAAATGTAATTCTGCGAAATAATCCCCATTTGTAACAAATGTACCTGTAATGTGATTACAATTACTTTTTTTACCTGTAACATATTTTGTATTCTGACTATGTAACGCTGGTATGTGTACTCCCCAAGCCTGTCAGTGCCAACATGCTTCATCCGCGATTGCTTGAGCTAAAGTGAAGTAAACGTCACGGGAGACGACCAAGCAGGACACCGATGTTGAAAAGAAATCATTGAAAAAAGGTGCGATGAGGAATTGTTGTGAAGCCAACAAGCTCCTGGAATTATCTCCTATGGACAAACAAGACAAAACTGCAACTTTTTGGTGTTAGGACAGATGCAGAAATGAAGCATACCAAGATAAGGAGTTAATTATATAAGTATATAAATAATAAGTTCTTATTGTGAAACATGGATGAGGCTGTTATATTCCGAGGCTGCTTTGTGTCAGTAAGTTCTTGTAACAGGAGAATGACACCGGATGCACAGCTGAAAACACCAAAGAATGTCCAAGAGCAAATTGGACTATTCTGAAGTGGCCTTTTATGAGGCAAGTCCTGTTGAGCAACAACATATTAAGTGAAGTGTACAGTAATATTTGTCAAGACCTGTTTCATGAATTTGTTTCTTTGTTTTTAATACTTATGCCGAACCACAATTCAAAAGTTCAAAAGATTAACAGATTTTTTAAAAACTTTTTTTGTTTTTGTTTTGTCAGCTTCTGTTTATTCCTGTGACCACTGTGGGATTTTCTTTCATTAACAGGGGGCACACCAACAATTTTGTGTTCGGCTTTCGTGAGCCAGCCCAACACAGCCAAAGACACATCCCTTGCTGAGTATTGAGCTGGCATACAGATGTTCATTATGTGGGATCTCCATCAGCAGGAAGGAGGGAAGCATCATCATGTGACCCTCATGTGTCTGACCACGCTGGTCTTTCTAGGTCGGTCAGTCTCGCTTCTCCTTGCTGCTCGTGTAGTTTTTGAGGTTTGAGGGCATCAAGGCTGGTCAGTCAAGTCGCGCGGCTCCGGGCTATGCATAAACTCGGGCAGGTCTTGGGCCTGAGGTGCCGCATCAGATTTGCAGTTAGTTGGTCTGAAGAGCCACCGCAATGGCTCCGAATATAATCGAATCAGAAGGGCGCTAATCTACAGAACTGGTTGGGGCGGGTTGTGACTCTGGTGTCCCTTAGAGTTTGGCCTCAAGGATCATAAGGTTACAATTTCAAGAGTCTGTAAAAGTAATGGCCGATATAATCTGAAGGTCCACAATGCAGGCATCCTTGTAGGCCACCGTACCAGAAAAAGTGTTTTCGGCTGACAGAGGATCAAGCCGAGAGAGAAAGTGGAAAGATGTGATCTCCCCGAACTAGTGAGCAAACCTTTTTTTTTAACATTGTCTTTAACCAGAGGTGCCGCATGCAAACACTGTAAAATTTGATACTATGCTTTTTGAGCAACACCGCTTGATATTTTAACATTTCTCTGGCATTAATTACACAGTACATCTTGATTCATTCTACCTTTTTAAATGTCCACTGCGAGATAGGTAGCCCACTTGGCAAGAATTTATGATGAAAGAGTAGAAAAAGAAGAAAAACATTTTTGTGACTTTATGGCATGCATGTGGATCCTGAGTGGGAAAAGATCACGAAATTATTCTTGTGGAGCTGCCAATAAAGAATCCCACGACTGAATGGCAAACATTCACAGGTGTGCGAGAGAGCGTATCAGAGTGTGATCACTTATTTAGGACATGCAACACAAACATCGAGGCTGCAGGCAGCATTTCTCAAATTAAAGCCGATGCAATCAGATTCAATTATGTCCAGAGGGAATGCCCTTGTTAGATTCTTTTTCTTTTTTTTTCTCCAGTTTTTCTTGGAGAGTTCAGCTCATCATATTAATTGGATCCAACCCCTGTTCGCTTTATTAAACATGACACACCTAACAGGCCTGCTCTTTATGTCAGACAATATGGAGGAGAGTGACAGCATGGTATTAGAAAGAATACGAATAATTAAAAATTAATTATTGACCGGTTAATGTGGCAATTATGGTCAATTAACCCGGACTGGAGAAAATGTGATAATTGTAGCAGGCCTTTAGCCTCAAAATGAGCATTTTGACTCTGTGACCTGCTTTTGCCTTCAGGGGGTAAAATAATATTAAGGTGGCGCAACTCAACATCTTATTGTACTGTCCATCTTGCACCTCCTCTCATACAAAGTATAAGAACCATAATTATGAAGTCATAATTATCTTATTATACAACATTGTTATGTATTAAAAATAATTTCGGTCATGCTAGTTGACATAGCAGATAATAATGTTCACAGAACCCAAAAATAATGGATCGCATCTGTATGCCCAAACCCAGTTACAACAGTCAAGAAAATACAGTAAGTGATCGAGTACTCTATGTGTATGTATTTATGTAGCAGTGCATTGCTCAGGTGTGCATTACTTTTTTGGTCATATTTCCATCAAACACAATGCATTTGCTAGTACGACAGACACAGAGACAATGCAGTTTTATTCTTCACATTTCCAGGGTTGTAGAGGGGTTAATGTCTAAAGGCAAACACAAACGCAAACAATATCTTACCTCCGAGCAGGAATTTAACAGATCTGGTTTTATTATTGAATAAAAAATGCTCCAAGCTGTTTACCACCACTCTCAGTTTACTGTCAAGTGAAAATGAAAATCTAGAAAATTAAATGCGTTTTCAAAATAACAACATAATCCTTACGATCTTAAAATGGTAAACACCATAGGCACATGGGCTAACAATTAGCATCTGTCTAGCAGTGCTGTTACCCAATAACCAATGGTTATCTGAACAAAAATGGTGCAGCAACAGATGCAGATAATATAACAACAATCCTTCACTTTATCCTCTGTGAAGAACATCAAATATTACTGCTGTAATGAGAAGCCCGAGGGAGGGACTGAGTCTCTAGCACAGTATAGCTTTATGTGTGTCTTATACTACCCCCAAGTGGCCAAGATTTGTGACAAAAACCATACAATTATTTTACATTGTATTTAAGTATGTCATTACAGCATGTTTTTAGAAACTATAATATTACAGAGCACTATTTTTCTTATTCAAAAACAAATTTTTTGTTGGTTTTTTTTTCAGGTGGTGGCTGGAACGGATCAATGGCATGTTCATTCATTTCAAAGAACAGAGATGAACAAATGGACTTAATTTTATGATGGAATATAATGGCTTGTGTTACACTAAAATGGTTACCGTGTCTCACTTGTCAGACTCAAGCCTTGTTGTGGAATTTGCAGGCCCTTTCGTCGGTTTTCCCGAGGTCCCCAAGCTACCTCCCACGTTCCAAAAACATGCATATTAGGTTCATTTAACCCTTTCAGGGACAGCAGTTACTACTGTGGACAGCTTGGCAAGTTATCAAGTTGCAGGGTGCATGAATGGGTTAAAATTCTATTGCTGCCCTGCAAATGACTGACGCCCAATCCAGGGTGGACCACACCTTGACCCAAAGTCAGATGGGAAAAGCCTCCAGCTCAATGACAACTCAAAGGATTACAAACGATCTTGAACATGGAGTGTTCGAAATATCGTCCTTATTTTATGATTGGATATTGCTTGTAAAATCAAAAGGCAGTCACAGTATTAATTCTAACTCGGCTATGTTGATCATAATTTTTTCTATGACAAAGAGAGCTATCGAACATCAAAACCATTGTCAATGTGCTCAACAACACATTTCCGTGCTTCAAAATCTGCCGCAGTTTGAAAGTTTACGCCTGAGCAGCAGAGCAAAACAACCTGCCGTGAGAACGCATTGTGGCACTCGTGCTGCGCTCTGTTCCAGACATAACAGCTTTCGTATGGCTCAGAGGTTATGGAAGGGAGGAATGTTTACGCCTCACTTCCTCACAGTAATAAGCAATACAATGTTATCGTACACAAGTCAATAACTCAACTAAATCCTGTGACTAAAAAGGCAGAATTTTTGCTGATGATTTTAGTCATTGAACATTGATTTATCTATTGAACTCTTAAAAGCCAATAGATGAAGAAATGGAACAAGGATGCAAGCAGTAGGGCAAGACTTGCGAGAGCACAACCAGCACTACCTCTTAATAAGACCAGAGTCGGGACTTCTGCTAAGCAACGTAAGAGACGATCAATCCTTTTTTTTTTTTTTTTGCTGCAGGTTCTGTTCTACTTTCAGTTACTGTCTACAGAATTTGTCAAAAGCTACACGCTTTTCATTGTATCAGGAAGATGTTTTTTTTCCCCTCGTGGGACTAGGGGAATCTGAATATTTGGAGGAGTGAATCATTTGAAATTCCATTCAGATTGGTTAAATGATCAGAAAAATCTACAGATAGGAGGTAAATGTTGACGAAAAAGATAAGATCTGAAATAAGACATCCTGGGCAGTTGCTGCATATTTCACACATTACAATGTATTTTATTTATTACATTTCGATCAATTACACAAACACGTTCGGGTTCATAGAAAATGTTTTGGTTGAGCTCAAAAAAATTGTACATACGCTTCTTGATGATTTGCTGTGAAGATTTGTATTTTGGAAGAAACCTCCAAACAGCAAGGCACTTTAGTTTTCGATTAACTAATATTTCTTCCCGAGCATATTTATGACCTTGAAACATTTTTAGGTGGTTTTCATTAATACAGAAATAAATAAAAACAGGGGGCAAGGGTTTAATTACAAAGGCTACAATCTGTCAGTTGGTGTCAGGGAAGAATTTCCAAAGTGAAATGTGTCTTACAACCTCTTCATTTAGTAAATTTACGCATTGCAGGGCACCAAGAACATCCACGGGAAGAATTATTTCACGTGCCTGGATGTTTACTCTCTTCATTTTAACCTGTTACTCACCTCAGCATGGACAGTTTTCAGTCGCATCCACGTCAACGGCAGGAAAAAGGAAACCAAATAAACAAGCGAAGTGTTCATGGTCATGACGCAGCCTTGCTGCTCCTGAAGACGCACACTGGACATTCAATGAAGGCAAACCTTTCAACATGCAGTTCACAAGTAGCTTTTTTTTGACAGGACCATTGTTATCCTCACAATTGCTTCATTTCCAATGGAAAGACATGTTTTTGTTTGTTTGTTTTTTTTTAAATGAGGTGTGAAGGAGAGAGGGACACATGATGGGTGCTTCCTGTACAGTACTCATTAGAATGGGAGACGGGCCTCAATGCTGTGATCTTTGTGACCCGCACATGCAATCATAAGCACGTCTCCTGAAGCCCCAGGCAATAAACAAACAACGCAAATACGCATCTTACCATCTAGTGTATTAGTACAGTGCAGGATTGCTCAATAAAACACATTTATTCAGAGGGAAATTCAATTACATTTAATGTTATTCTGTGGCCGAATGGGTGTCGGTTACAATCAGAGAAGTTTTCATTGAAATTGTAAAGACGGAAACATGCTGAACCTCGTGTGGTGTCGAAACATGTAGCAGCCCCTTTAAAAAAATGGTGGATTTTTCCCTATACTGTAGTTAAAAAAAAATTCCACTGATGTGTCACTTTTTTTCTTTTCTCCATTCTCTGTAAGAGATAATAAAATAATGAAACCATTATAAAAATGAATACCTAATAATCACTGACACGAAATTTACTCTCTCGATGGGAGGTGAAAAGAAAATGACAGTGATTGAAGATAATTATTACTCATTGTAAGGGTAAGGAATGAGCTAATTTAATTTGTCAACATGTTATGGACATTCTGCCCTGATTTACCAACTGGCCATCAACTGTCAATCACGACCACTAAAGTGGCAATTAATGAGAAAGACAGGTCACACCACTGAACTTCACTTCAAGTCTGAAGTATCCTTTGTGTCCCAAAGTGTGCACTGAGTAAATGTAAAAGTACCATTTAACCATTTGCTGGAGTACCATTCATGAGAATGCGTACACGTCCATGGAAAATAAAAAGAGTCAATTCAAAGTTTTATTTTTATGTTCACAACCAATCGGCACACATCCTGAAGAAGAGTGACAAATTCGCAATGAGAGACGCACGGAGCAGAATTACTCTTTGAATATGCACTTGAATCCAGTCCGATGCACTTTGGCCGAGTGGTACGCCTTTCCAACGAAATGTTCCCTCCAGGTTTGAAAATGGCTCGGGCCTCTCTTAGACCCCGGGGCAAGACATTCATGGAACGGGCCAAGCGCATATTAGACACATATGGTGCCGAAACAGATATAAGAAATAAGCTGTCATCAAATAATCAAATTATTCATGTTTCAGGGAGCAATAATGGAGGAATGTGAGCAGAGGTACGCGGCCGGAACCCTTGTGAGTGGAATGTCTTTGTGCGGGCTGGGTGTGCCTGCAGACAAAGGCTTTTGACTGCCTCTGCTCCTCTGCTCATCATCAGTCATCACAAGGCATCTAAAAACAAACACCATAATAATCACAAATATCAGACCCGTTCAATTCAGTTGAGTGTCTATACGTCATGTAACATACATATCTATTCTTCGCCAACAAGGCTTTGGGGAATAACTGTAGGATGTATTCAGAAAAAGCCTGTCTCATAACAGTGACTAAAACCTGCAGATAATTTTGCGAAGAAACAGGATTTTAGGAGAAAAGTAACATATCGTTCTCTCCAAATGCATGTGTTTCAATGCCCTGTGAGGAGTACCTGAACATATCGAGGTTGATCCTCAGCAAAAGCCTGGATGTCCTTGTTGTAGATTCTTGGGTGTGTTGCCAGCGTTTTGGCATATGAGGCTGCCTTGGTTTTCACATGTGCAGCTCATGCACACATGCGAAATACCATTACGTGCTAAAATAACGGCCCGTGTCTTTTTCTATCACTGCTAAACTTGCCTACATCCTTCAGTGAACCGATCAATTACTCTTGTTATCAATTATGAATGATTATAATACAAAAGGTTCAGTCATTGCTTCAGTTTTTGATTTTAAAAAATGAAAACATGATTGAATCCATAATTTTAGGAATGTGATGATGAAAGTAGTGCATTGGCTTCACTATGGATCACTTGAAGTGTTTTATTCTTGTTCTAGAATCAATGCAAAAGGTACATGTGAGCATTCAGGGCTACTCAAAGAATATTTTCCCTTCAGTGAGTGGC
Organism: Hippocampus zosterae; assembly: GCF_025434085.1. NCBI lineage: Eukaryota > Metazoa > Chordata > Actinopteri > Syngnathiformes > Syngnathidae > Hippocampus > Hippocampus zosterae. Next base: position 20,110,612 of record NC_067455.1, on the reverse strand, counting down.
TCGCAGTTTTGTCACTGATAAAATGAACGATGATCAATTCGCATTGATCCAGATAGGCGTGCAAACAATTTAATTAGAGCCTTATCCAAGCAGTGGCTGGATATGATGCACACTATGCAAGCACTAGAAAAGACAAGCCGTTGTCCCTGCGCGCTGTCTGCACTCATCCCATCAACGTCAACGGATCGCGGCATCCTCACTGAGAAAACGAGTTAGCAGAGAGGAAACGAGGGAAAAACATGCACCACTAAGCCCACCAAACCCCAGGCTCTGCTTTTTTTAACCCACGCCTCCGCCTCTGCCTGTGCCCCGTCTGCTCACTTCCCCCTCCACACACACACACACACACACACACACACGCATACACGCCGCCGCCGCCACCCTTGCAACCCAAGGCCATGCACCCTGCCTGTGCATGACAGCTCGCAACATCCCCTGCCACAAATGTTTTCCCCGAGCATCCACTTCCGTGACCCTATCAGTAGATAGAAGCTCCCCACAACCCCTGATGGAGGGCTCCTCTCACTTTTTTGAATGTGTCAACAATTTCTGGCTCGTTGGGCCGACACTTCATTCTGGCTATACTCCTGTGTTTGCATGTACGTGCGGCTTTGGCTTTTTATCGTTGAATACATTTGTCTTGCTGGTTTTGTCATCTTTTTCTACATAAATCATGAAAAAAAATGTCATTCCTCCGTAACTTAATCAGGAGTTACACACAAGAAAGGACTGCTGCATCAAGGACCTCCCTTATCATGTTAATGAGGTCCCCTGGCTATATAGTCATTGAAGTATAATTGACTTGTTCGTCTCTTATCTTCCTAATAGACACTCTGACCCAGAGCACGTTTATTTCGCTATGAGAAATGTCAAGAAGGATTGGAAGTTTCTTCCGTGTGCCCATTAAAACTGAAGGCATGCCACCCTGTCTCCAGCCAGCCGGGGCTGCCATTGGCTCCCTGTCTCATTATGCAGATGCCAAATGTAAATAAATGATTTGAAGATCACTGCTACCCCCACCATTTCCCCCACCCTCAGCATGTCCCTTTTTCCCGAACTGCGGTCTTTTCTCCAAACATGGGAAAAGAGGACAAAAAGGATGGCGGTGGGGGAAGCAAAGAGGAAAGCGCAAAACTCCATAAATCACCACAAGGACGCGTCTGTTTGGAACAAATAAGTAACACATAGGTAATAATTTTCCATAAGACATATCCCTAACTTGAAAACCTGGTGAAGCGCGTTGATGTTGTTACTGCCGTGTATGTCTCCTGGCTTTCAGGAGCTATCACAGTCAAACCGAGCTGTGCGTAATGCGCAGGGACCATCGGGCAAGCTGCATAAGCGGGCGCCAGGGAAGGACAAACCAGCGACTGTGGTCACACGCTTGTGGATATATGAGGGGAAACATCTGTGCAAATCATTGTTCCAAACCCCTCCATATCTTCCCGACAGAGAAACAAACTCATTGCGTCTTGCATGTTCTTAGACACGGCACAAAGTCTTCCCAAGGAGTAGTTTTGAATGCTATTCATGTCCGGCTTGGATGCCCTTGCATTTTACTATTATGTGCCCCAGAAGCCACCCCGCCTCTTTCATGAAAATTCGGAGCATGTCTACGTTGTCTGCATTGACGAAACCTCATGTAGAAAAAGGCTGTATGCGATTGAAGGGGCATAAACGTTCGGAAATATCCAGAGCAACCAAAGAATTTGTGGGTGGGGACATCGAAACTGTTTCAATGTCGAAACATCGAAACATCGAAAATCGGCCCGTTTGCCACAGGCATCTCATGTGCTTTACACGCCACTGCCCTCTATCCACAACAACTAGGTTGACATGCAATCAGTTACGATTTCAAAATCTGACAGGGGTGAGCATAGGGTGGGGCCAAGGACATCAACCTGTGGAGGAGGGGGGGCATTATGTTGGGAGGAGGAATCCACACACACACACACACACACACGTTGACGTAAATGTAATTAGGTGCACGTATATTGCCAATCAATAAAAGATTAATGCTCATGTTGAAGGGCCACCTGTTCTCAAAGGACAAAAGAAAATATTTTGAGTCATGTGTAATAAATATATGCGGGAGCCCCAACTGGTTAGCACATCCGCCTCACAGTGCAAAGGTGCAGGGTTAAATTTTGGCTGCGGCCTTCCTGTGTGGAGTTTGCATGTCCGGGCCTGCGTGGGTTTTCTCAAGGTACTCCGTTTTCCTCCCACATTCCAAAAACATCCATGGCAGGGACCTCCTGGGACCTGTGCGTCCACGTGTGTGGACATGACGTCTTTGGCTTTCAAGACTATAATGTTAAATTTGGGACTATAAGGGCCTGGCGTCCACTTACGAGGACGTTTCATCAAGTAAAAAAATAATTCTTTGTTTTCTTTGTCAAATAATATGACAATTTAATTGAGGGAAGCACGGTGAAGTGACTTCTACTGTTGCTATTCGAGATATTGCTATGCAAAGCATTTAACAATTTTAACTCATTCGCTGAATGTACGTGGACAGTAGAGTCATGCAAGAGTTTGGGGTCCAAAGAGGATACATTGTACCTCGCTGTGAGTGTGGTTGTATGTCTGCGTGTGCCCTGCGACAGTTAAGGGTGTCCCCCGCCTACTGTCCGAAGACAGCTGGGATAGGCTCCAGGACCCTCCGTGACCCTTGTGGGGATAATCGGATCAGAAAATGGATGGATGGAATAGATGCCATCTTAAAATGCATGAAAAACTCACTTCCGGTGACTTCTAATCGGGTTTTGAGTTGAACTGACGGTCCAGACATTAAGGGGGTGAAGGGCTGATCAGCTAAATCGGAACAGATACCGAGCAGACGGGACCACTAAACTCCAGATAAGTACAAAGACATGATTTGTTCAAGGTATGATGAAAAAGCCAAGCAAAAAAAAAAACAAAAAAAAACGCAGATCATGACACACATGTCAATTTGTCCGTCAATACTGTCTGTCTTCCACTGATTCGTTTTCCTACCTTCTTTGCGGGTTTCGCTAACGGTGGCTCAGTCTGTTCCCTATTACAGTGTACCATCAGTTGAGTGGGTTGCAAGCAGAATAAGCATAGGATCCCTTTTCATACAAAGTTTTAATTAAGCTCTAAAATCTGAATTCTATCGCCCATCTGGAGTGGACTTGAGCGTTTGCTATAATGCACAACAGTTTTGAAGTCCCTTTGTCGCAGCCCACTTGTTGAGCACCATGATAACTCTCTATTTCACAGATGAACAATTAAGAGCTGTGCAATTCATGAAAAAAAGAGAACTGGTGAAAAGCAAGGTAAAGAAAACGGGAACAATAGTGAAGTGTTATTGGAAGAAAAACACATTAGATAGCCCTGAATATCCTCTTCAGAAGCATGGTCACAGGATTAAAATGGTTGAAATCATCAACATAAAATATGCAAATGCATATTCTGTCTATAGCAAATGAGGTTGGGAGTTCTGTCTTAAGCTCTCTGTAATTGTGGGCGGAGCTTGATCACTTCACCATGTTTTAATTAGGCATTCATGCCAAGGCCAAGATGGTCAATGTCTGTGTCTTCTTTGTAAATACTGTAACATCAAAGAAACATTTAGTTTTTACTTTGAAGCAAAAAAAAAACCCCATCCCCATAATCTAACAATCATTTACATCCAGTGACAGTAAGTGCGAAGATATTTCAATTTGCTGAATAATACAAGCACATTTAAATGAAATTGCAAATTTAAACAGCAACCCCATCATCCACTCCATTGGTGGAAACTGCTTATGTCCAAATATGGTATATATTCCACACTTCATCTGATATTTTTACACAATACAAACCAATTTAAAGCTTTAAAAATAGCTTGACAACAAATATATTGGCAGTTTGGCTCTCTTGAATACAATTCATGTCTAAGAAGTCTCGTCTTTCTTCAAAAGGCGTGTTATGTCATAGTCACCTGTATTCAACGTCTTGATGTTTTTAGACAACAATGAGAGTAAATAGCAACTTTAGATTCATGTTGGCTTTTTTTGTTTGTTTGTTTTGTTAAATCAATCGCTGTGAGCCTTAAGCCGCAATTTTATGCTAATATCCATTTAATTCACAGGGCTACCTGACTGTTTTATTTTTTCGGATCACTCACGGCCCCAGACCTTTAAGAATTAGTTTGTGGAAAGGACATGGGACAGATGCTTGCTTTTGAGACATATTAAAAAACCTTTTGCACTGTGGTGTTTGGAATGGGTGCCGAGCCTTGGTACCTGGCCCTGTCATGATTCGGTTTAGGGACCAACAGGTGGCACTGTAGGGCTCCCCCCCTCCTCCCCGCAGCTGCACACCTGTTGGTCATTTGGTAATTAGTTGTATAAAAGGACTCCTGCCCGAATACTCGGTCGGGTCATTGTTGCTTCTCACTACTGTCATGTGTGTTGCTGTTTGCTCTTATTTTCTGTCATGTTTAGTTCATTGATGTGTTTTAGATTTAGTCATGGTTTTTGTTTGATACTTTGGACTTTGTGTGTTTTGGATTTAGTTTTCTTCGTTTTAAATACAATTCTTTAAATACACCCCGCTCTTCCCTCCTGCCTGCTTTTTGGGGTCCACCACCACCTTGCTACGTGACAGGGCCTCGGCTGAATTTTTAAAAAAATAATACAATACAACTTTGTAGCGCTTTCACAACACTTCCAGCTGTAACAAAGCATTTTACAGAACATTTCACATAAAATAACAATAATACAACTGAAGACATAAAATAAAATATCAACAATAATACAATTGTAACAACTATTCCTACGTAAGCCTCATTTGACGTAGTGATCAACGAAAAAGGAGAGAATCAAAGTCTCCGTTCACCAGTGGGTGGTTCAGAGACGTCATGGTCAGAGCATGCATGACGTCACACATCTGCTACACATGATAAATATTCATGTTAGTCAAGGCTACTATGTTTCCCATTCCAAATATTCACATTTTCCACAAAAGTCAAAAACTTTCCATCCAAAGTTCACTATTAACCGTTTCAGGGACAGCGGGCACTACAGCGGACAGTTTACCAACTTATCAGGTTACAGGTTATCATTATTGCTGGATGAAAGGGTTAATTCTCAAAGGCACATTCAATTTCACGGATTCAGATGAGCAACAATTTTTCAACATGTCAAAATTCCTATTTATTAAAAATGCCACTTTTTAACAGTCTTGGAGAAATTACTCAAATTACTTTTCAATTGTTCTTAGCTATGTGAAAGTAATTTTGCACTTTGTACCACTCTGATGGCATTTATAACGAACAATAGAATTGTGTTTTTCTAACACGAATGTTAAAAATCGTCCAACCATCATTTTGACATTAACCCGAATATTGACTGCATGTAAACATAGTCACTGATATTGTTGTGACCCACAAGGGACCCATTCACCAGGAGCATCTACCTTTCAGGTCATGGACGGACTTGACACGTTGTTGGGTTCAAAGGGACGAAATACATGAAAGGGTTGAAAGACAGTACAGTAGCTTGCTGTGTAAAAAGTCATTTTTGTGCAGAGAGTAAATGACACATGACTCGCCTTTGTCTCCTCATCTCATCATTGAGCATATCTCCACAATACGACAGGCCAGTGCATTTCCAAACTTCCACAGTGCAGGACCAACTATTTTCAGATATGAAACTTCTTGAGATTGTCATTTGACCATGGAAACTGGTTGTTTCTTGTTGGGGGAAAGTGGCCTTCTTTCCTCCGCGTGTACGTTGAATTTCGGAAAAGAAGAATGTTGGTTCTTCAAATCAAGGCTAGAGTCCATTGACAGAATATTCCGGGCACCCGCGGATTACCGACAATAGGTGCGCATCACGAGTGCAAAGCAGGAGAGATTGACATCACTTTTATATTATCAGAAGGGTGGTACCGAGGCACAAATTGTGACATCATAACTTTCGTTTCTCTTAAACCAATTCTCAGCTTGGCGCATTCCAAAGTTTGTGTGTCTTCAGCAGGGAGTTTCCAATTCTAGGTGATGATTGTTACAAGGACAACAAGCTACACTGCGGGCATGGGAAAGCCACACAGCATGACCAAATATGAGCAGAATACAGACTTCATTCTACTTTAAAAGAACAGGAATTCACGTGTGTTAGTCTTTTACAGTGGTTCTTAACCTTGTTAGAGGTACCGAACCCACTCAGTTCATATGCACACTCACCGAACCCTTCATTACTGAAAAATAGAAAACTTGATTTTTTTTTACAGTCATGACATATGAAATCGCATTTATTAAAAACTGAAAAAAATTCAACAGAATTAGTATATATAAGTACAAAGAATCCATTTTTTAATTGTGCACAAAATGAACCATCCAGTGATAGCCAAGCTGGCGAGTCATAATAATTGACACGTTGAGTCAGGTGTGTCTTACTCTCCATGACCGAGGTTCTGTCGAACCCCTGAGACAGATTCACCGAACCCCTGGGGTTTGATCAAACCCAGGTTAAGAACCACAGGTCTATACTATTCTCCTCAATTATGAAAACCAACATGAGTGCATGTTTAATGCATGGGCTGGTTGTTTTGCGGAGGCACTTTGTCCCTTGTATTGATACTTGTAGTTTACCACCACGAGAGCTGGTAATCACTGTTTGGACCCGCTGGAAGTGTTTCCATGTAAAGTTCTTTTTGTGCGTGGGGTTAGTGTGTTTTCATTTGTGTATGAAAAGATGACTGTGACATGACTATGGGGCAGCACGTGTCCTTGAGTGTCTGTGTGTGTGTGTCTGTGTGTGAGCCGCAGCACGTGTTGAACATGTGCTGGCGTTCTCAGAGGAACAGCAGGGCTCTAATAAGGACTAGTCCTGGATGGCAGCTGGTAAAAGCTGTCCTCCGAATAGGTGTCCATTATTCATGCACAAAGGAATGCAAATTAGTCCCTAGGCCAAGTGGACACTGAGAACAGATCCACATGGCACACATTCACCCTGAAACGTACATTGAGAGTTGCACCGCAATGCAACTTCCTTCAATCAAAAGAAAAACAATACCCACTAATGATGTGACCCACCCGCACAGCTGTTTATTGTGTGTACAAGAGTGTGTGTGTGTCTGTGTGTGTGTGTGTGCGTGTGTGTGTGTGTGTGTGTGCGTGTGTGTGTGTGTGTGTGTGTGTGCGCGTGCACTTGTCCTTAGTTGTGTGAGTCTCAGCATGCACTTTCACCAAGGCCAATTTCCCGATTGGCAACGCAAAACAAAGTCACAAGGATCATGTGCCAAAAACAGAAACAAGACACTCAGAAGATTCAACTCTTTAAGAGAGCATATCTTATAGCAGGTTAATCGTGGTGTTTAGTACAGCATAAAACAGGTTGCTATATTCCTATTTTGAATTGTATGCTGTGAAATTATAGTTTGTTTAAATTACTTTCTTGAATGGAATGGATTGGGCGGGTCAATAGAATGCAAACATTGGCTCTGCAAATGAGAGGAAAGGAGGTCTTGTGAGAATACAGTATGTGTCTCTGCATTTTAAGATTATTAGGAGGAAAACGATGAAATCATTCGTTGAATTCCCCAGTCTGCAATAGTGCATTCTATCCATACAAAAATATGTAACAAATGAATGTAACTAAGAGGGTATTCATTATATTGGACCACTTATTCCCTGAGTACTACTGTATAGCAATTTCCTTCGGCTACACCAAAAAAATATTTTTTTTTGGCAAGAAAGAAAAGAGGATTGATCTGAGAAAACACCTGCAGTCACTGTCTTTAGAAACAAATCTTTGGGGTACTGAGAGGCCAAAACGTGACTTTCAGCAATCATACCAAATCAATCACTAAAAAAGCCTTCTACCCGTTTATTGGTTTGTTTATTGAACATAAAACATATACAGTAATAATTTGACAGAAAATAAGGTAGATAAAATAGTAAAAAGAAAGAAATCAGTCTTCATTCAACACAGTTATTATGTTCAAGGGAGTAGGAAGACGTAAAAAACGTATCAAGTCTAATCTAAAAACATACACATAACGGGGTAGTTATGTGCTAATATCTAATAAATCATTTTTATATCAATCAGAAAAGAAAAAAAGTAAGAAGAAAGACGTCTCCATTAAGGCTCATACTTTACCCTTAACAATGATATTTTTACAACGTTTGGTTTGTATCAGGATTATATACATCCATACCATGGCACTCTTGTGTCAATTCTCTTTCGTATTCATAATGGATAAATACAAGAACATGTCCAGACGGAAGGATTGTATGCTCCAAGTAGACCAGGAGAAACTTCAATGCTTACATTTCATTGGGACGCTGAGATCTGCAGATTTGGCTCAGTTAATTGAGCCCAGGGTTAAAAGTAAACATGGTGAAGCTATATTTAACTGTTACGCTGCACACAGGTGGAAAACGCTGCCCACAGAAGTGAAGTCAGCTAGGAGTGGATATGCTTTTAAATCCATGCTAAAAACGTTGCTTTTTTTCCCGTACCTTTGACCAATGTCTTCATAACATTTAGAAATCTACGTTTTGTTAAGTTATTTTAGAAACCTACACTTATTTCTTTACTTTTCAGTGTTTTTAAAAGTTAACTGAGGCAAACACACTGAGCAGGATTTTGCTTGCCGAAAGCAGGGTCTTTTGCGACATCATCGTTTATGTTTTGCACGTTGCATTGACAAAGCATGTGGCAAGAAACTGCATATTTTCCGTGTAGTTTGAACGTTTTTCACGTTTGGAGGAAGATTTAGCAAGGCAGATGATTCACGATTGCTGTGCGCTTGATTGTATGACGCGTTTACGGTCCTGATAAAGTAAGTTTTGTCATATTCCCCACTGAAAATAAATGGCTGTGAGCGATCGGGGGTAGAAACCGGGAGGCTCCAAAGAAAGCCTGAATTCCTGCTGATGCTGGCAGGGTTTGGGAGGCTGTCTTTGTTCCTGTTAAGTCCTAATGACTATGTATAAAATTAATGTGCGCAGTTTGCGGAGTATAAAATCAACTGAGTCAAATTGTTTTCGCTGTCTCATTCAGATGTCCCAAACCGCGATCCAAACTGTTTCTACTTTTTTCCCCAGACTGGATTTGAAGGAAGAAAAAATGTGTAAGCTATGATATTCAGTTTTTCACCAAAGACTAGATGCCATTGAAATACTGACAGAACGGGAAAACTGTCACTGTACAGTAGTCATTACATTTCCAAAAAGAAAAAAGAAAGAATAAGGAAACAGATCAACGAAGACTGATTCCAGTCGGCTATGCAGGGATGCTTTGACCGTTCTCTTTGGCACCCACGGCAGGAGCAAATCACGCTGTGACTCTGCTTGGCTAGGTCTGACCTCGGCTTTGAGCACGATCAAGGCTGTGTATTTGGGAGACAACACTGGTTCACCTTTCCCTGAAACAAAATAATCATAGTAGGGCTCCACGGATTTTGAAGGCCTTTAAGTTTTCATGACAGAAGGTTCAGGGCTTTCTATTCAATAGGAATAAATACCTCCAAAGCAGATTTGTTGTGAAGATACAGATTATACTTGAGGACTACAGATCCTTGAGGACATACTCTATAAACAAACAGTGAGTTGAAGGTTGAGCAGGGCGTGTATTCAGTCCATTCTGCTGGAAGGTGGACTCCAGAGTTCATGATTTTGGAGCCTTGTTTAACTTTTTTAATTTTTATTTTAGGAGACTTGTTAACAATACTCTTATTTACAAGACATCATAAGTATATTCTGCATGTCACCCAACTGAAGGATGGCTCTCTCATTTTTATGTGCCAGAAGACCTTTTTGTTGTTGTTGTATTTTGGAGCATGGTGCCATATAGAAGAATTCAACGCTCAGAGAATAACATGAATAGATACTCTCTTAGATGCAATGGAGGTGACCCAATGCAGGCCAGTCACACATCAAAGTGTGCCAGCTGTTTTCTCAATCGGAGGAAATAAGGGGCTTGTAAGGGAGGTGGACTGAAGAGGAAGATTGAGATGACACGTTGGCTCTCTAGGAGTGTCACTTTGTGTAATAGGTGAGTGGCGGGTATTCATCTGGCCTGAGAGAGCAAAGCAGAATACTCTACATGGACTTCAATGAGACTTCAGTAATTACTTATTACTGCACATATGGATGAGATTGCCTATGAGAGGACTTGGGGTGCGCGTGGCTCTTCGTCCATCTGAAAACCACCTCCAGCGTGACTTCAAGAACATCCTCACAATGCTCCAAGACAAAAGTCTCATTACATGTAATTATGGACTACCGACCTGAGCCCACCCTCCCATCTCGCCGTCTACTTTTATCCCTTCATTCAACAGGAGGGAAGCAGGGATAAAATTGGGAATGGGGAGGAGGAGGGGGCTATTACCTGAGGACTGACACTGAACATGGCCGCTGACACTTTACTCCACTTCCATTCATGTGGAGTGGCTCACTTGTGGGAAGCAATTACAGACCAAATGATCCAAACTGAGCCTTATGATGAGGGAGCTGGACTGACTGAGTGACTATAGCTCCTCTATTCATCTTTCATTGTGTACCCAGTATTCTATTAACAGAAAGGCTGCTAGCTCCTAATACTGTATATATTTGAGTATCAAGGTGTGTGAAATAAGGACCTAAATTACAAATTAATCTTTTTCATTGTAATGCAAATTAAGAAATGCCATTAATATATTTAATAACATGTTCTTCCATAAAATCAAATTATTTATTTGCTCGATACCTATTGAAGATCTTTTGAAAGCATCCACTTCATTTCTGATCATGTTTCTCCTTGTAATTAAACATACACGGTCTTGTTTATGCCTAGAAATGCACAATTAAGATGATATAGTACTGTCATATACAGTTCCAGCCAAAGCCAGGGGTAATATTGAGTGTTCCATTAAAATGTCATGTATGGGTTCGAACCCATGGCGACCTGCATTGTGAGGCGGATGTGCTAACCAGTCGCTCAACATGCCGTTACAAACAAATCCTTCCATCCATTTTCCGATCCGCTTATCATCACAGGAGGCATAAGTCATCATTGCAACAAGGATAATAACCTGAAACACAGAAGCTAAACCCCCCCCCAAGAATGGCAAAGTGCAAAATCTGGGTCTTTTCTGGTCTTCTCTGAGCCCTCGTCTAAATCCCTTTCCACCCTTCAAATGTGGGACAACTGGAGCACTTTGCTCATGAAGAGTAGGTGGAAAACTGTACCTGCTGAGAGACACCAAAGTCTCACTGAAAGATAAGATAAGATAGATCAGATAAGATAAGATATCCTTTATTTGTTCCACTCTGGGGAAATTTACAGCCTGCAGCAGCAAGAATGTAGGTAGAAAGAAGAAAGAAGGAAAAAAAACAAACACTGTTCAATTAAGTGCAATATAAATACAAAATGGTTAAATCGCAGTGCTATTTATAATTGTCTTTCACATCATTTAATTATTATTATTACTATTATTATTATTGTTATTTTTATTCAGCAGGCTGACAGCAGTCGGTAGGAACGAGCGTCGGTATCTCTCCTTCTTGCAGCGCGGGTGTAACAGTCTCTGGCTGAAGGAGCTACCTAGTGCTGTCAAGGCAGGCTGGAGGGGGTGGGAGGGACTGGCCATCATAGCTTTTAGCTTAGTTAGCGTCCTTCTGTTGCCCGCCTCCTCCAGAGTGTCAAGGGAGCAACCCAGGACAGAACTGGCCTTCCTGACCAGTCGCTCCAATCTCTTTCTGTCCCGGGCTGAGATGCTGCCTGACCAGCAGACAATGCCATAATGGATGGCCGAGGCCACCACCGAGTTATAGAAAGTCTTAAGGAGCGACCCCTGAGAGATGGTGGTCCACTCCGGCTTTCTGAAAGTTACAAGGATCATTTGATTGCAGTGATTGCCTCACAAGGGTGTTCAATAAAACATGAAGTAATGGGTACGATCATTTTTGTTCATGTTCACTCCTGTTTCAGGAGTTTGTTTTTTCAAATAATTCTGTTGAACCGCAATTCAAAAGCCATGTCTGATTTTGATTGGTGAATTTGAATCACTTACATTTAATTTACATTTCAAAGAGGAGCACCAACAATTTTGTCCACGCTTATCGAGAATATGCGTCTGTGCACGCTTGCCCTTCTCTCTTCTCAACAGGAGCTCGCCAGTGTGGAGCTGGTGCAACAGGCAGGGCTGACATCCACAGACTGAAAGGACAAAGGCGCCTTCCTTGGCCCCTTTTCAATATGTCACAGTGGGGACAGCATAATCAACCCCATGTCACTACCAGCTGCTCCATCAGAACCACATTAAAATAAACAACATGCTAGGTAGGATCAGGGATATTAAGAGGGGAGATAAGTGGCTCGAGAAGAAAGCGATACACCTCTCATGTCTGCTGCCAAAGCGAAACAGGACAACTTGAGCCAATAAGTAGGGTGGAAAGCTTATAAGATAAGATAAGATAAGATAAGATAAGATAAGATAAGATAAGATAAGATAAGATAAGATAAGATAAGATAAGATAAGATAAGATAAAATAAGAAAACCTTCATTAGTCTCACAATGGAGACATTCCCAATTCACAGCAGCAAAGTTATGAAAGGAAGAAGTAGAAGAACAAAATATAGGAGCTGCTGTAAAGGCAGCCACTTGAAGTCAAAATAACAAAATAATACAACACAACACATAAGACACAGACAGTCATTCAATCTTAACCAGTTTTCTGCATCCTCTTTGTTGTATGTAGCCGTTATGATGAACTCCTGGTGGAGTGGGAGTACTTGGACCCATTCAAGAAAATCACAGTTTATAAACTATATTACATTAAGTCCGAGCTCATGGCTGTTGGTAAAAACTGCCCGTTATACACACGCATAACTTCCTTTGGGTGGAAACAAGTTGTAGGCCTACGACTCATACTTAGATTGAGTCTAAGTTCAGATGCCCAACTGGACCGAATATAGCACACTAAGCATCATGAACACAAGCACTTTGTGGACACGGCTCAGGTGGTCAAGTGGTTGACTCCAACCCAAGGGTTGACGGTTGAAACAGGAGCCTTCATTAAGATAGGAGCCTGATACTGCGTCAACAGGAGGGGAAATGAGGAGATTATCATAGAAGGCTTTGAGTACTATGAGGATGGAAACGTGGTACTGTATATCGGAAACTTTGAGGCAAGATTCATTCACTGACAATAGGGGTTCCCTGGAACACACCTGACAGATTATTCAAGGATTCTTTTAGCAGCACATTGGACAATATGTCACATTTCATACACTGTACATTTCCAATATGTCAAATAATGAAGAATGACTGCACAATAACCCAGGGGTGGCTCCCCACCATGTTCCACATACGATAAATTACAATAAATGTAGGTTGTGTAATGCATATATGGCTCCTTGTTCATTCAGTTTGAAGTGTCCTCTCACTAGCTATGAATTCTTCTCATCTCCAGTACCTGTGAATTACACAAAATGATGCGTTCGCCATTTATTTTATCAGTCCACTGCAGTCGGCAGTAATCCCATTACAACACGTCTCTTAGTACAATAGCCAGATATGTTCTGAATAAAGGCAGCCTTTCTTTGCCTTGTCAAAGGTAGGCCGTCTTTCAAATTACTTCTTTAGAAGTTAAAAGGCCCACTGCCTAATCAGTCTATTATACCAGGCTAATAGATGACCAGTAATTGCAACTAATAACTTATTACTCATCTGCACAAATATTCTAATAGCTTGTATTTAGAAGCCATTTTTTTTCAATGGCCATAGTGGAAAAGGGGTAGACGACTCTATTCACTAGCAAGAGAGACCGCAACACAAAGAAATACTCTCACAAAAGAAGCTTAGAAAGCAACCTGTAGAATGTTTTTTCTTCTTTTTGCTGGATTAATATCTAACCTTATTCACACGGATGTGAAATCTCAGGCTTCATCTCCAAAGATGCTGCAGGCTTTGGCTTTGTTTGGTACCCAGACCCCTTTCTTACAACGAGACACCTCGGAGAATGATTATAAATGTCCTTCTGGCACTCTGCAAGGGCCCAGACACGTGCAGAGCTCAGTGGAGGCCCCAAAGGTGGACACCATTTTTGATTTTCAGTTGCAACACCAACACATCGTCATGAGGAGTAAATCAGACATATAGCACACGTCAACGTTTTCTTTTTTTTCCCATTTCTGATCAAATGTTACAACACGGACTTTTGGGCGCTTCGTTGTATGCAGATACCATGAACATGCTGAACTGTGTCTGAAACCGACAAAGTTGCAAACTTTGCACAAGAGTGCACTGGTCAAGAGAAACGTTCCAGTCAAAGGCGAGCTGAACTTATAAGTCCGAGTCGCCTTGAGCATCAGAAAAGCAACATTTGTATCTGTCCTAACAGGTTAGAATCGATGACGGGCTGTTGTGCAATTTGGATTTTACTCAAAATTCCTCTGGAGCACTAAATTTGTGCACAAACTCTTCTAAGTTGCGTGATCACTTACATATCGTCTTGCACCATGCAAAAGCATGCTTTGAAGTAGATCGACTCTTGGGAGGAAACATCATTAACAAATATGTTTATTGACCAGAACGCATTGAAGATTCAATGGACAGAATACAAAAGGGGTAGTTAAAGGGGTAGGACACACAAAAACCCACTGGGAGTATACAGCCCCTGCTGATCAATGACCTCATCAAGCGACAGACTCACTTTCAAAGGCGGCAGGACCAAAGCGCAATGGGACCTTTGCAGCCCCACAGATAACAAACCAACACCAGACACCCAATAAAGAGACTTCCACTTCATTTAAAAGCAATTAATATTCTTGGCTGGCTGGCATGCTCACTTTGGTGTGGCAGGTCTGTACACGCCCCCTGCACTGTAATGGAGCTGACTGGTTAACTTTTGAGTCTGTGACCAGTGTTGGCTGCCTGGGTGAGAGCGCCGATGCGCAGTGGGACGCGGTGTTTAGATCAGAGTGAATGGGCCTGTCTCACAGCCCAGTGCACCCCAAAAGAACCTCCTCTTCTCCATCTTTCTCAATACATGTCTTGTTCTTTCTGTCTATCCATCCTCTTATTCTTCTCCACGTTTTTCTCCCAGCGTCTATCGTGGGGTTTGTTTCCTTTTATTCTCCTGCCTATCTTTCTTTCTTTTTTGACTTCTCATCTTTGGTCAATATCAATCAGCCTTCAATATGAGCAAGGGTTTAAATAGTCAGCCTTTGTAGTCTTTAGTAATGATTGTCTCCTGAGGATTAAAAAATATATATATATATATATATATATATATATATATATAATATATGTTGTGTCTGCAAGCACATTCACTCTTCCCAACATCCAAATGGCTACGACGGAGGATAAATAGATGTGTGATCTTATATTCATTTATATACAGTGCTGATAAAAAGCATCTAATAGAAAAACAAATCAGAAATGTTTAGGGATGACACAAAAATAATGTACTTCCTGATCAATGGTGGTGTGGCTGTATACAGAACTGACCAATCATATTCAGACTCATAAATAGTAGCAAGTACGGACCTGCCATATTTTAAAGTGCACAACAGCAAAGTACTGTTTATCCATTGTTAGGTATCGACCTGGTCACATGATGTCAAAATGTGAACAGCATGATGAGGATGACTGTTTAAAGATAAGCTCTAATCGAATCGGGACATTTATTGCTCGATTCAAGCATCAAACACCTGTTGTGAATTTTGCCGGTAAACTCCTCGTTAGAGAACAGCAACTTGTGCAAAAAGCACTGAAACATTTAACAGTTGAACATGTGCATTCAAAAGCTTAGAAAAGGTCACATGAAGTTCAGCTGTAAAGGTTTGAATATAATTTAGGCTTGTCCTGAAATGCCAAATATCTCTAACATTTTGTGAGTAACAGATAGATAGATAGATAGATAGATAGATAGATAGATAGATAGATAGATAGATAGATAGATAGATAGATAGATAGATAGATAGATAGATAGATAGATAGATAGATAGATAGATAGATAGATAGATAGATAGATAGATAGATAGATAGATAGATAGATAGATAGATAGATAGATAGATAGATAGATAGATAGATAGATAGATAGATAGATAGATAGAGATTTTTTGTTTTATACATTGAGAAAATACTGAAAAAGCCTGCCCATACAATAAAACTTTTATAATTCTAAAAGATTCTTGAACTTGCAATAAACGTGCATTATCTCATAACAAGTGGTTTATTCACTTCTGTAGTATAAGTGGAATGAAGCATGTCATATATACAACTGTTTAATTTGTATAGAGAAGTAGCAGATTAATTGAAATGATCAAGTGTGTGTGTGTGTGCATGTGTGTGTGTGTGTGTGTGTGTGTGTGTGCGCGCACGCGCGTGTTTTAATTCATTTATACCTTAATGCTTCTATTTAAACAAGGTAAATTGAATACAATCATGCAGAAGTGCTTGTCCTTGGGGAATAGTTGAGTGAGGATGGCCATCAGAGACCTTATTCAGCAAGCTGAATGATAATGACAAGTGCATTAGTAGTCATTCGCCTTGTTGTTTAGTAGGCTGAATGGAAAAGGGAAATCAATGGACCACAGCATACACAACTTTTGCAACTGCCGCAGCCCATAAAAATATTTTCCATGAGTACAGCTTTGTTTAACTTGAGCGTGATTATAATCTTTCCAGTCGCCTAACATATGCAAGAGAATGAATCTAAATATCTAAGAAAATACATTCTTTAGCGAGGTCACCAAGATGTCAAATTGACCAGCTCAATGTTTCTCCATTTAGGGTTCAATAATAGCTTGTAGCTGCCTGTTGGCCTCAATTACATCGAACTAGGAGCATGCCAGTTAGTCAATGGCAGCTACTAGACCTTCCTCTTTCACAATTCTGTAACATAAAGACCACGCCGTCTTCATTTAAATGCTGAAGAAATACCGTAGGATCATTTTCTTACTTCTCTATTTAAAAAACAACTGTTTGACATTGTGCACACAAACACACGCGCCAGCCACATTAGTACTAGCATTTTCCAAAGACACTCACCTACTGCTGCATCAAGCTATTATTCTTAATTGTGGTTGCAGTTTTGAGTGCTTTAGAAGTGGATCACACTGACAGGTATTACAAATGTTGCGCCACTCACTTGTAGCTAAACGAGGTCACCAAATCATTATTATTTTTAGTAGTAGTAGTAGCAGTAGTAGTAGTAGTGGAAGTCGTTGCGGTTGTTGCTGTCTTACTATCATATATTTAGGCCCCAGCCCCTAAAGAACTCACACATTAACACCTCTTCTTAAATTAAGAGCTCACCCAGTTTCAAGTGGAATGTTGACATGGTTCTCTGCCCTCGATTCACGTTGCATTTTGTACCTATTTGTTATGAGCAATGACTGCAGAACTTCAATTAACACAGTCCAAAACAGTGCAGTACATTTCAATAAAAACAGAGGAAGATACACTTATAACTAGAGAACCGTAATCATGATAATGTTGATTGATTACCTTTTTTTAATGCACAATAGCTGAAGACAATTTTTGTGTTCCACTCTTAAATATTGAAACCCATGCTTCTTGTGATCCTCTTGGTATCGAACTATAAATTAATTGTTACGCTTTCATTGTGGACAATGACCCCGATGATCACAGGAAACAGAACACACAATGCTCGAATCACAAGGAAATGGTTGATTTTAGGTTCCATGTCGAACACATGAGACAATGTGGCTCAAATGGCTGCTGTTTATTTTGTAGATGTGTGCGTGCGTGTGTGCATTCTAATAGCCCCAATGTTAAAATTGTCTATTTCATCGCCGATCTGTCTGCTAATGTTTCGATTTGAATTGTAGATGTTTTGTAAGTTGTACATGAATGGACCGCTGAGCACTCAGACCTGACTGCTTTGTGTGAGGGACCTGAACAATGGGTATTATGGTTTACACAAACCTGGGCAGATGAAAATTCATTCCTCATTATTCATGACATCAAACAGACAGGGCTGAGGCCTCGAGCGGGCTCATTTGCAGCTGAATGTGGGGAGGCTGCAGAGACAGTGGCCTGTTTAGCATGTGTATGTGTTGCAGAGGTGGTGGAGGGATGGAGGAGGAGTGGGTACCAGTGGGCCACAGCTGGTGTGTCACAGTCCCAACCTTCTACCTGCCGCTATCACAACTGACACACTGAGGCCAAATCGGGGACTCATCCTGTTGAAGTTGTGGTGCGTCTATCAACTGCTTCTGCTCGCTCGCTTATCAATCCGAGCCTAACTTGTCAACGTGTTTCCTCCTGCTGCTGCCTAACTCCTGCGCTCCTCCTTCAGAAAAAAAATCAAAATAAAAAGAACATTCAGGTCAACTCAAGAGCAACATGAATTCCCAAACCTTTGAAGCGGAGCATGGACAATTCCAAAGGCAGTAAATGTTAAATGATGCTTTGATTCAAATGCACAGCTGTCTATTTTCCTGTCTACTTGTGTCCTTATCTTTGCCTCCCTCCAGTTCGTTGTGCATGCATGTCAACTTTAATCACTTTGTCCTCATGGTGCCTCCTGTGTTTTTCTCTCCACATATGCGAGTATTTCATTCGCCCTGTTCAGCTTTGGAAAACCAGCATTGTGTTTACTCTACCTGGTTTACCTGCTCCAGGAGAACAGGATGCCAGCGGTGGCAACATCAATCCTCGTTAATCTGTCAGGCGGCTCTTATGTTGTGTGGTTGTCATGTCGTTTGTTCCATATCTCTCAAAAATTGTCTGACCAGTTGTGCGTGATGACTCTACCTGTGTTTATGTCCAGAAATACCTGCAGCAGAGCAGTCACTCAGCATCAATGGCCCGGTAAAGAGAGAGGCAGCCACTGTCTCGCTGTCAGAGATACTTCATCACACAGTGGAATAGCCAGATGTGTTCAACCTTGAAATGCACTCGAAAGAAACTTTTCTAATTTACTTTACTCTTTTCATATGACAGTACTACTCCGAGGGGCCAGAAATGCATTAAAATTGACAATTAAAGTCATTTGTTTTGACCAATTTCTAAATTGTACGGCTCCAGCACACCCGCAACCCTTATAATGATTCAGAAAATAAATGGATGGATGTTCCTTTTAAGTTTAAAAATGCAAACTATTGGAAAATACTTAGCACACTAAACATTTTTATTTCCACCTAGATGGAAACACTTTTCAATGAAAACATACGCATGCATGTTATATGTTTGTGTAGGCATCAAGTATCAAGTACAACTTTATTGTCAAATGTGCTGTACAACATACAGCACAGATTAAATTTCTTCCCTCTCACAACAAGAGGAGCCGCTGCGGGTGCCCGCACCGCCATGTACAGGTATGTCACAGCCAAAACAACATTGGCCGACCATAGTAATGATCGTGAGTTAATCTATTTGGAATATTGTCCAGGATATACAGTATATATATTTTTTGCTGTAAAAAAAAATATATATATATATATATAAACGGAATCCCGCAATAATATTTCAGATTTGCGAGTCTTATTTGAAAAGTGACTGGCCTATTTGAACCGATGACAGTGTTTAAGTTAAGACTTTCCTTTGCTACATTAAAGGGTATGAATTTGTTCTTAGGTGTTGGTGATAAGAATTTGAAGTTGTGGTGTTTATTAGGAAAAAAGGCAAGTTAATATATATATATATATATATATATACTGTATATAAAATTCCTCGACTCACCCTCCCTTGGGTGGTGTCCGTCCCTCATTCAGCTCGGGTCCTCTACCAGAGGCCAGGAAGCTTGAGAGTTCTGCGCAGTATTCTTGCTGTTCCCAGAACTGCACATTTCTGGTCCGATGTTGTTCCCGGGATCTGTTGCAACCAGTCATCTAGTTTGGGGGTCACTGCCCCGAGTGCTCCGACCACCACAGGCACGACTGTCACCTTTACCTTCCAGGCTCTCTCCAGCTCCTCTCTGAGCCCTTGGTATTTCTCGAGTTTCTCATGTTCCTTCTTCCTGATGTTTCCATCACTAGGGACCGCTACATCCACTACAACGGCTTTCCTCTGCCCTTTATCTATGATCACGATATCTGGTTGGTTCGCCATTACCATCTTGTCAGTCTGGATCTGGAAGTCCCACAGGATCTTCGCTCTGTCATTCTCCACCACCTTCGGAGGTGTTTCCCATTTTGACCTTGGGGTTTCCAGTCCATACTCCGCACAGATGTTTCGGTAGACTATGCCAGCCACCTGGTTATGGCGTTCCATGTAGGCTTTCCCTGCCGGCATCTTACACCCTGCAGTTATGTGTTGGATCGTCTCAGGTGCCTCTTTGCACAACCTACACCTTGGGTCTTGTCTGGTGTGGTATATCTGGGCCTCAATGGCTCTGGTGCTCAGCGCCTGCTCCTGAGCACCCAGGATGAGTGCCTCTGTGCTGTCCTTCAGGCCAGCCCTCTCTAGCCACTTATAGGACTTCTTGAGATCGGCCACTTCAGTTATGGTCCGGTGGTACATCCCATTTAGGGGCTTGTCCTCCCATGATGGTCCCTCTTCCAGCGCCTCATCTTCTGTTCCCCATTGTCTGAGACATTCTCTGAGTATGTCATCCGTTGGAACCTTTCCCTTGATGTATTCATGGAGCTTGGACGTTTCATCCTGGACAGTGGCTCTCACACTCACTAGTCCCCGGCCTCCTTCCTTTCGGCTTGCGTACAGTCTCAAGGTGCTGGATTTGGGATGGAACCCTCCATGCATGGTTAGGAGCCTTCGGGTTTTAATGTCTGTGGTCTGAATCTCTTCCTTTGGCCACCTTATTATTCCTGCAGGGTATCTGATTACTGGCGGGGCATAGCTATTTATTTATCTTATTCTTGCCATTGAGCTGGCTTCTTAGGACTTGCCTCACTCGCTGGAGGTATTTGGCCGTAGCCGCTTTCCTTGTTGCCAGTTTGAGGTTGCCATTGGCTTGTGGTATACCAAGGTACTTGTAGTACTGTCCTCAATGTCTGCTATTGTTCCTTCAGGGAGGGAGTGAGACCCCTTCAGTGCGGACTACCTTTCCTCTCTTAGTCACCATCCGACTACATTTCTCAAGCCCGAATGACATCCCGATGTCGCTGCTGTAGATCCTGGTTGTGTGGATCAGGGAGTCTATGTCCCTTTCGCTCTTAGCATACAGCTTTATGTCATCCATGTAGATGAGGTGACTGATTGTAGCTCCATTTCTGAGGCGGTATCCATAGCCTGTCTTGGTGATTACTTGGCTTAGGGGGTTCAGTCCTATGCAGAACAGCAGTGGGGAGAGTGCATCACCTTGGTATATGCCACATTTGATGGACACTTGGGTAAGTGGCTTGCCATTGCCTCCAAGTGTGGTTTTCCACATCCTCATCGAGTTTGCAACGAAGGCTTTTAGGGTCCTCTTCACCTTATGCAACTCCAAGCATTCAGTGATCCATGTATGCGGCATCGAGTCATAGGCTTTCTTGTAATCAATCCAGGCTGTGCACAGGTTGGTACGTCGGGACCTGCAGTCTTGTTCGACTGTTCTTTCAACCAGGAGCTGATGTTTGGCTCCTCTGGTATCTCTACCAATGCCCTTCTGTGCTTCGCTCATGTATTGATCCATGTATTGAGATGCGATATATATATATATATATCGCATCTCAATACATATATATATATATACACAGAGAGAGAGAGAGAGAGTCTGTTTGACCTGTTGTATAAAGCCAGGTTAGTGTTGAAGCTCTTGTTGAATCTCAACAATCTGTAGTTAGTAATAGTATTTTCTCTCTTTTTACTGAATACATGTAGTAGTTGCTGATGTTGTAGTGGTTCACTGGCTTGACTTGCTTTCAGACACCATAGGATAAATTCTAATACTCAATGACAATGTGAATGTGATGATGAACAATTATTTTTCTCTATATGTTTCCTTTAATTGATTTGCAACCAGGCCAGGGGTCATTTTAACTTTCACGCAAAGTCGGTTTTCCAGCACATCTGCAATATATAGGAAGTTCTACTTTGAGGATGGTGACTGCATTATTTAGTTTCAAGCAATGTGTCTTTCTCTTAATAATAATAATAATAATACATTTTATTTGTGGGCGCCTTTCTAGAAACTCAAGGACACCTTACAACAAGCAGTCAAAATCTTCTGGGGTATTGGCCTTTTAAATCCATCCATCCATTTTCTGAACCGCTTAATCCTCACTAGGGTCGCGGGGGTTGCTGGAGCCTATCCCAGCCGTCTTCGGGCAGTAGGCGGGGGACACCCTGGATCAGTTGTCAGTCAATCGCAGGGCACACAGAGACGAACAACCATCCACGCTCACATTCACACCTAGGGACAATTTAGAGCGTCCAATCAGCCTGCCATGCATGTTTTAGGAGTGTGGGAGGAAACCGGAGCACCCGGAGAAAACCCACGCAGGCCCGGGGAGAACATGCAAACTCCACACAGAGAGGCCGGAGCTGGAATCGAACCCGGTACCTCTGCACTGTGAAGCCGACGTGCTAACCACTGGACTACCAGGCCGCCCGGCCTTTTAAATAGCCTTATAAATATTTTTAATACTCATACACATGTACAGGTACATGTACCTATGGAGGGGGGGGGGGTGCTTGCTACTTCGCGGATTTTCGTTTATCGCAGGTGGTTTTGGTCCCCATTAACCGCGATAAATGAGGGATTACTGTATTCCCAAATCTAAAATTATTGTTGTCTATTGCATGTAACAAATGGGCAATTGAAATGTGAACGTCAGTCAAAATTGATCACATTTTGGTCAACTGTCCAAAGGTATGGAATGAAATAATTCAACCATCTGTTGTTCTTATTTCCGAATTGTGTGCTTGCACAACACTATGACAAGATGATGTCTTCGTTAATGTCCGCACTCGTTCGTGTGTGTGTGTGTGTGTGTGTGTGTGTGTGTGTGTAGGGGTCGGGGAGACAAAGAAAGTCAATCATAAAAAGTGAATATGAGGGAAATGAAAGCAGCCGTAAACATTAAAATTATGTTTCGTGTTTTTATATTACTTTCTGTCAACTGTTTTGTAAAGTGCTTTGTTGTGGCTGCAGCTGGTGTGAAAGTGCTATATAAATCATGATGTATTGTATTGTATTGTATTGTATTGTAAAATCGTGGCTTGACTTGCATATTGCAGTTTTTCCTTGTTGTCTTATGCAAATTCAGTCATCAAAGCATCAAAGAAAATGCATAAAAATAGAATAAACCAATCACTTAATTTGACCAAATAATCAAAATAATGATACATTAACAACTATCAGTAGTGGTAGTACGAACAGTAGCAGTAGCAGCAACAGGAGTATCAGTGGTAGTACGAGTATATTAGTCAATTAATACCAATTATTATTATTATTATTATTATTATTATTATTATTATTATTATTATTATTATTAATCATCATAACATCAGAAAGTTTAAACTATCTGAAAAAAAATCTAATTAGAATTTAGAGGGAATTGCGTTGGGCAAGTCCAGAATCAAATTATAGTGATGTATTTATTTAAATGTTATTATTGTTGTAATTATGTACATGTACAAGGTCTTGAGGTCATATGAAGTCGCATAACTGAAAAACACATACATTTTAACCATATTTATTTTAAAAAAGGCAACCACATTTAGAACAAGGGTAAAATATTGTCCTCGTCGACAATATGACGTAAAAACACACTTGTACGACACCGTAATGTGAAATATCATACTTTACTCATTTTTACATACAATACACTTTTTTTCTATCAGAAATAGTCCCATAAATAAACACAGGTGTTTGCTTTTTTAAGAACAGCGTGCCTCCGCAAGAAAGTGCAAATTTAAGTGCATTTATTTAGAGAGGCGCAGTGAGATGGGTCTTAAATGAAGCTAAGGAAATACGTGTTTCATTGTCATAATAATATTAAAGTGCAGTTAAAATCGCTGTCAGGGAATTGTGACGATTGGGAACAGTAGGCCTATATGTTCATTTTACCGGTCACTGGTAAACAAAATAAACAGAATGTGGCATTTTCGTGTTATATATGTTGGAATGCGTGTTCAGCTGTTCAGCTGGTATAAAGGTATGTTGCGTGAAGCAAAAAAAGATGTGTCTAAAAAAAGACCTGCTTTTATCAATGCGGAATAAAAAGTTCGAAATAAAAAAACACAAACTGAAGTGGTGACACTTCCATTTCAATCTTTTTGTGAAATTAAGAAAGGCGGCAGAGTGCGTCAAACACTGAAGGGAAGAAAAAAAACCTTGGCATTTTGCATTGTAACAATTCGATCGAGTTTCATCCAGCGACTATAACAGCACTTGATTATTGTACGGTCCTTATATTATTACGGAAAAGCGCAATAAAAGTTCAATAAATTGGAATAAACTGGCTGGTGCGGTCCGAAGTGTGGAGGGTATAAATAAAATCTTTTGGGTGCGGGCGGGGCGTACACAAAACCAGTTTTATTCATATTGACGTTTGTTTGTTTGTTGTTTTGTTTGAGCGTCTCAGTCGTTATTCTTGCTGGATTCGGGCTCACTTTGGTCGTCGGTGAAGCAGACGTCCACGTCGCTGTCGTTGTCGCTCTTCAGCTCGGCGTCCTCGAACAGGCCCGCCTTGTCGTCCAACTTCTTGATGCTCTGGCCGGGATGTCTGGATTTGACGTGTCTCTCCAAATCTCTCCTCCGCACCAGAACTTTGCCGCAGAAGTCGCACCTGTAGGGGGTGTTGCCCTCCGCGTGGAGTCGAATGTGCTTGTTCAGGTTGCTTGGGTCCCCGAAGGGCCGGAAGCAGACTTTGCACTTGAGCGGCTTGTAGCCGGTGTGAGTCCTCATATGGATTTTCAGGCCGTATTTCCTGGAGTACAGTTTGCCGCAATACAGACACAAGTGTCCCTTTTTTGGTTTGCCTGAGTTGGCGTTGCTGGTGCTTCCCGCGGGCAAAGGGTCGAGTCTGGTCCGGTTCTTCTCATTCGCGATTTCGGAGAGCTGTTGCGTGTGCATGGCAATTTCCCGGTCAATGTTGGTGATGGTGCCCATGTCTTGGTTTAGGGAGGGCGCGCCAAAGTAAGGCATGGACTCCGGGTACTTGAGGAGATTGCTGAAGTGGAATTTAAGAGGGTAATAGGGCGAACTGTACAGAAGCTCTCCGTTGTAAACGGTGAAGGGCATCAGGGGGATGTTACAGTCTCCGCCGTAAGTCTTGACGCCGTCAAAGTTGGGCAAAGAGAACCTTTCAAAGTGGAGTCCCGGGTGCATGTGCGGGTAGCGGGACGGCGACAGCCCGGCGTGCACTCGACTCTCGACGTGTTTGAAAGCCGATGTTTCCTCTATGTGAGGGAGAAGCGGGAAGCCTCTGATGGCGTTGGCACACGGCACCACGCTGGCGGAGTCAACCAGCCCTGGGGCGCATTTGGCCGCGGGGTTCCCGCTTCCGTTGAGCGCCTCGCCCACCGCGTTTCGCATCGGTTTCATGTTCCCCGCGGCTTTGCCGAATCCCAAAGCGCCCAGCTTGGAGCTGGCGTCCTCTCGATGCGCGTCACCGCTCGGGACCTTAGCGACGCCTGTTGGCTTGAATGCGGAACGGACACCTGGGTGAAAGCCCATGGAAGTGAGCATCGAGGAGGCTGCGCCGAGGCCGAGCATGTGTCCTTGGTTCCGGGATGAGGTGACGCTCATGTCCAAGGCTCTGTCCTGCTCCTCGGAGCTGCTTTTCTTCAGCAGACCGGCCTTGGCCAAAAATGGCGAGGTCAGCGACCTCCTGCTGGAGTCGGAGATGGAGGAGATGGTCTGTGAACTCCTGGGCGAGCAAGACGTGTTGGGGATGTCTCCAGATTTTGGTGACCTGCTGAAGGTCTCCGTGCCTCTGATTTGCTCACTGTTCACGAACCCGCGCCCGTTGCTCAGAGCGCAATGGAAGTGGACGTGGGCTTTGAGTGTGTTGGGGTATTTAAAGATTCTCCAGCAGTACCAACAGATGTAACGCTCTTCGCCTGCACAAAAGACCCCCCAAAAAAGGGAAAAAAGAAAAGAAAACGCCATTGGTGATTCAATTGTAAGAAATAAAACGCAATGCTCATGTCATTCACTTAAACGCTCACATACTTGTACATATAAGACCCTTCCGAAATATGTATTCGTCTGAGAGAGAACCTGTGCTGAATGCGCATTATTGACATTGACAAAAATAATTATTCATGAATTACCAATCGACAATATTTTGCGACAATACAGTATTTACAAATACAACCCAACGTCTAAATGACAGCAATAAGAAGAAGACGAAGAAGAATATAAAATGAAAAGGCTCCATACTGTTCATTTTTATTATTGTGGTTGACGTTGCATTCATCGCTGCCTTGCAGAGGTGATTCAGGATTTTTGGTTACATTATTTCGCTATTGGTTCAAAATATAAGAAACAACTCTGAATATACTCCCCCCAAAAAACGTCAGCAATACTAAAACATATATTCATAAACATGATAACCATTGAATAACAGTCTGACATTGTCATCTTTCATGGATCGATATTATCTGTAAGAATGTCACGCCCAAATTAATCTCCACCTGGTGCCAGAACGAACATTTATATGGGATGCGAAAAATAGCGTTTAGTATGTCATAGTTATTATTTTAGTTTTTTTTTTTTTAACACATCAGGCCTGTAGTCAATTGGACCCTGTTCCGGGAGATGGAACGGTTGACAGCCAGGGCGAGTCATCTTTTTAATGACTCCCAGGCGAGTATTCAGAGGTTGATATAGATGTAATGATTTTGTAATCCTCACCCGGGCCATTGTTAATGGACCCCATCAAAAGAGCAAACGCCCAGCCCAATCTGGCGATGCATTGAAGGTTCTCCCTTTTCCTCTCTGAGCTCTTTCCCGTGGAAGTGACAGCAGCTGTGGCTTGAAATCGCAAGTCTGTAGAAACAATGACGCTGGCCCATCTGTTGACGCCTAATAATGGGAGCCGGCGTATGTCCACGAGCGAATACACGCGGTGTGCTGGGCCCGGGAATCCGGGCAATATACACCCCGCATAAAAGTTAGCATTCATTAGGTCACAATACCTTCACGCACCCACCTAATTTACCGTGAAGCACTTGTTTTTTGAATTTATTTGCTTTTGAATAAATGAATATTAATGGCACCGTGACATTCGTTAACCGCCGGACTGAATCGGCAGCCTCTTTTGCATCAGAGATGCGCCAATTTGTTTTGTAATTGTGTTTTTTTTATTTCAGAATTTTAAACACGATCATTAGCGTGATCTTTTCATCGTAGCAGTGTGTTCGTCAGATTTTTTGAGGACTCTGCAATGCAAAACATAAAATAATAATCCATTGTCTGTTACAGACATTTATTTAAAAACAATGTATTCTTGATAATCTTTTGATTGATTTTTAAACGGATTAACTGCAAATGAGCTGGTGTTTTGCTGAGATAAAAGGGATTTAGAACAATGCTTCAACAAACATCGTCACAATGAGGGAGAAGTAGAAGGATGCGTTTTAGTAAACATTCAATCGGAATTAATTAATTCATAACGTTTAAATAACCTATAGTCTCACTTTGTTTTTTAAATGATTACATTTTACAAGAGAGCGGTAACAGCATTCTGTTTTAAGATATCCTTTATTTTTCCCGCAATGGGGAAATTTACTTTATTTCCCCATAACTTTTTATTTTATTTTAAAAGTTATCTTGTTTTTTTTAAATATATTGATGGTTCTGTACATAAATGTTCTAAATGTCGAATAAATGTAATGTACGATAATGTCATGGATTTTAAACGAAATAGCTTTAACAGTGTAGTGACGGGCCCTCAAATTTCGATGTATTTTATTTATTTATTTATTTATTTATTTTTACAATAACTGACCTTTCACTTACTTGGTGTCGATATCCTTAACTGCGATGATGATTTCCTTCCCTTAATTGCTAGTTCTCTTCTTTATTATAAATAACACATTGCTAATTTAGGAAGAAATTCAGCAGGGGTTTTGCTTACCTTTCTCGTCGTGCGTGGGGGTGGCCGTCGTGGGCACGTCATACCACTGGGCCAAAGTGTTAGAGTACCAAACACTGAGCTCTTCTCCCGCAGGAATTTCTCTCATCACGCGGTAAAATATCTAATAAATAATTTTTTAAAAAAAGGAAATTAATCTTGGAGAAACTTAAACGAAAAGCCCAAATTAATGGCGGTGATTAATGATCAGAAGGAAAATTTACCTGTCCGCCAGGTAGGTCAGACACAGCCTCTAGATTTTGTTCTTGACTGTTTCTGGCGGCTCGGATGCATCCGATCCAGTCTGACACGGGACAGCCGGACTCATCCACACACTCTTCCCGCACCAAGCGAATCTGATAATAACAAGTATATTGAACAAATATGTTAAATGCACAAACGAATTCTATTTATTGCGTGCTCGTTTTTGTATAGGCCTACTTTTATATAAATATATGTTTAGATTCCACTCACTATCATAAATCATAAGCATGTGGTATATGGCACCGAGAGGTGCTGCGCTCACGCATGACCAAAACACGCTTAATGCGTCTTTATCCGCTCTGCTGATAATTTACTGAAGTGAATGACATACAGGCCTAATTGAGTTGATATGGGAAACGAATTTGAGGAGTGTCAGAGCGTTTTTAAACTATTCAAGGACATTAAAGATTCAAGCGTGACATTTGACACAGAGATTGCACCTGATGAACGCCCTAAGCCCGGGGCCACGCAGTTAGATGCATCAATCACCACCACTGACAGCATCAACAATAACTGGGTGAGGATAGATGCATTTACGGGGCAAAGTGTTAACTATGGTTTTTCTATGAATAAAACTGTGACAATTAGCTGCTTTTTAAGCGATCTTGGGGGGGGGGGGGGGGGGGGATAAAATGACCAAGGCTGCTTTGCAACGGAATCTTTCTCCAATCAAAATATAAATGCATTTGTTTACCTTATAATAATGAATTTACTTATTTTTTTTCACAACCCCAAATCTTGGTGAAAAATGTCCTTGTCCAGATCCATTAAAATTAAACAACTTATCGAGATAACAGGCCCGCCAGGCAGGGATAAACGTGAGGCTGCTGAGGGCATGAAAGCCGCTCTCAGCAGGCCGACTCGCCCATTAGAACGGTTAAGTAGACGCCCAGACTGACAAGTTGGCCACTTATGGGCTCAATTATTTCCATCCTGACAGACCAAACCGATTAATAAAGGAGATTGAGCATGACAGTGTTGCTTTAAAAAATCCCCAATCCAATTGTTCTCATTTTAATAATAAAAGAGGTAATGCAGATATTTGTCTTATGCATGACAGAACAAGAAATTTTCAAAAATCACGTGGCAAACAATTTGTAAAAGTTATTGTGTTCTCTTTCTGGGGGAATTCCGAGGTGCATGTAGTATATGTATATTAAACACGCCTCATTACATGAGCGAGTCGAAGCAGCTCATGCATCTTTTTTTTTGTTGCAAATATGAATGAAAAAAAATATCTACATAACAAAAATAAAGGCTAATAGGTTCCCACTGTTTAGAAGTTACCTTTTTCTTGGGCCCAACTTCTTTGCGGTCTGACAAGTACTTCCCCAATTTAAAGACGCCAGGAACCGGACCTATCCTGAGCCCGGCAGGGATTCCACAGTCTGAAACCACACTGACGGTGGCGGACGCCCGGGTGGCTTGCATTGCGTGGGGTGAGATCAGAACCATGAAGACTGATGGAAGCCGAGTGAGAGAGTGCGGGCAAGACTGTTCCAGGAGGAAGAGGAGAGGAGGAGGACCGGCCAATATCCGCCCTCAAAGTGACGCGGTGGCGTTATGCACCCTGCTTTTCTAGTGATGGGTGCAGGCAAGGTAACCCCCTCCACCTATCACTATCCACCCACCCCCCTACCCGCCCAGGATGCGAGTGTGGCTCAGATGGGAGGAGAGTGGTCCTGAGTTTGCGGGGCAATGCGCGCGCGTGTGTAAGTGTGAGAGAGCTGGGCAAATCCAACAGCTGTGAGGACAGTGCAACGCAAGGGCCTGCATGATCACATGGAGACTTTCCCTCACCCCGCAACATAATGAATTGCTCCAAACTGGTCAAGAGACACAAAGGGCCAGGCGACCTTCCCATCCCCAAAATCCAATTTGTCAAGGGCAGAGAAAAGAGGGTGCATCATCAAAGGTCCAAAGCAACCATTAATCCTCAGCATGTGGCTTTGTCCCCCAGACAGTTCCGATATTTTAACTGACAAATCCACTGTATAATTTAACCATAAATCCTCATCCCGTTCCATTCTTTCCTTTCAACCCAAGTTTAAGGAATCAATGGCTACTTTAAATCTACTCTGCCGGCATTCTTTAGGCTTTTTATACACTTCAAAGCAAGTATTCTCCCCCTCCTTTTGTGTCCTTGTTTAGACAAAAGGATCAGGAAAGTTTAGAGGACTTGTTAACTTCTATTGACTCTCGGCGTGTGCCGGCTTGAGCTCAGACAGGTACTGAAAAGGAAGAACCAGCAGCAGGAGGAGAAGTGGGGGAAAACGTCAAACTAATCGCCAGCATCGTCATCATTCTCACTTAGAGAAATAGGCTACTCGTATTTTCCATTTGTGTCACAATCTATTTTGATACAGAATATGTCTTTTTTATTAGCTCTGTCACACACAGCAATGATGCATTTGCTTGTCACTTTCTAATGTACAGTATATGGAATGCGTTTTTGGGCAACAGTAATCCGGTAAAAATCATTTTCATGTGAAATATCTGTTAGTGCTTTAACCACGGAGAAGTCGCAAATAAAATGAAACTCAAAGCACACGGCGCATTATTGGTTGCGTTTCGTGCGTGCATAAATTGCACATGTGGAAATATATTTTCTGAAGGAAAGAACGTATAGGCCACCGTTGTTTCCTAGACAATAACATTTCTTCCATAGATTACATTCGTGCCCATCAGTGATGAAAAAAAGGAGGTGTGTGGAAAAAGGACGTGCCAGCATTTGGTTCTGAAGTATTTTTAACTGACATATAGGTCCTTCGATAATGCAGTGATGAGTTCAAACAAATGAAGAGAACAAGGACCAGTGGGCGAGCCATTCAGGCCATGAACATGTTGACATTTGACCCGTCCACTTGGACATAACATGCAATTTTGGCGCAAGGCCATAGCGCGAGGGGGGGAGGGGTGATAATGGGTGGGGGGCGCTTTATTCATAGTTAAGCGTAGTTTAACATTCATTCTCAGTCATGTTTTAATCGAACGTGTTTAACTGAAATGATATGCATTGTTTGTTTGGTTGTTTTTTGTGTGCCACTTTGGAGATGATAGTGAATTAAATAAACGTGGGTGAAAGTGCAGCCCCCCTCCTGTGTTGCACCTTCCTCCTGTGCGCGCCACGCGAAACAATTTCATCAAAAGACGCAATGTTCGCGCCTGGCTGTGTGTGTGTGTGGGGGGGGGGGGGGGGGTTATTTATTAACGCATCTCCTTTTTCTCCCACGAGTTCCCATCCGCGTCGTGTGCTGTTATAAAGCACCTCACCTCTCCACTATAAAATCAAGTCTTGTATTGTTCAAGGAAAGACTTTTTTTTTCTGACCAAAGTCACTCCGGTGTGCGCACAGAAGCCAACAAGAGAAGTCAAAGGCTGACTGTGTCGAGCGTGAAAGCAGGCTTAGAAGCTAATGGGATGGAAAATTAAATGAATTGAAATGGTTTGACCAGTAGTATTGTGTCTTCCTTTTTTTTCGCTAGAAAAAGAAACATTAATTACATGGTTAGATCTTTCTTCTAGGACAATATTGTGGAATCAATCCAGAGTGCGGCAACTCTGTAAGGCTATTTAATTACGACCTGGGAAGAAATGGATTATTTGAAGGGAAGAGGAAAGTTTTATGGGCGTTTAAGATTGGCTCTTGCCAGTCCTTTTTGGATGTTTTACTATAAGCGGCGGGGCCCTGATTTAACTGGTTGGCCATTGATGAGCCATGAATATAGAGGAACAACCTGTCTGTGAAGCAAGGCGTAAATATAGAGAGCAATGCCCCACCAGGGATCTCCATTCAAGCTCACTGACTATACTTGAGCGGTGCCAAGGGTTCACCACCACCTCTCCTCGACTGGTTTCAATGGCCCACTATTTAAGACCCCTGTGAGCTCTCAAGAGAACACATTTTTTATGTCGACCCATAAAACTTTGTTTGGCCCTATTCAACGGAGCCCAATCATTGTCCCAGTTTGCGGTGTGGCCTATTTCTGAAAGATTCCCACGTTTTAGAAGTGGCTTTGTAAAAAAAAAAAATGAAAGAAATTAATTATTTCTCTTCATGGAAGTGGACATCTACGCATATATCAGTCACACCTCTTTCACTATAGACAGAAGTTCACTGCGCTACATTGACTGCATCATTTTTCTGTTTTGACACTGCACGGAGACAAAGAAAACAACAACGCCGAGTAAATGCGTGTTTTCTTCGACGCGCGCACCCTTGCCACACCGGTTGTGTTTCCTTGTTATGAGTACGAGGGAAAGACGCAAGCTGCCTGCATCAACGACCGACCAGCTCCTTAATGCGGGTGGGGCATTAGCGACCCCGGTGAATTGTAATTGACCTTGTATGGGACTCCCACCAGGTGACACGATTGGGATTAAAACCCAGACTAATATTACAACTCGTATTGGGGACGGGCGTGCAAATACACTACGTACACAAAGCGGTTCGTGTGGGATTTTATCCCAAAGTTTTGGCAATCCAAAGTCTTTGGAAAGTTTTTGCGCCGGGACTTTTTCAGTCCCATTCGCCTGGTTCAAACTCACTTTGTTTCGCATGAGGAGATTCGGACAAAGGCGTGTGAAGTCTTGTGAATTGATGTGTTTCGGTGTACCTTATAAATTCATACCTTTTCTCACTCGAGCGCCTCAGAAAGAAAGTGTCACTCAGGCCGATTCTCTCTGGTGCCCGACGCATTTAGCGCCACATCCATTTAAGCCGTTCATTCCGCTGCAAATGTATGCAGGCAGGGCCGCGCATGAATAGAGCAGCGTGTCAGCCGACTCTAATTGGGATTTAGCCACCAAAGCATATGCACAAAGTGACTGAAGATCACCAGTTTCTAAGAGAGTCGCAACTTTTGCCCTGCTCGATGAATACACGCCGTTCCTTCCCTCTTCTCGTGGTAAAAACTGCATTTTTTGCCGCAGGATGAAGGTTAGTGACCCAGTTGAATGTGCGGCGTGTTTCTGCAAAGGAAAAGTCTGCGCTAAACACCAAATGGCAAAGAGCATGTTTCTAACATGCAACCCAATGGCCTATAGACTTAAAAAGGACCCGATGTTTTATGGTTTTTATCTGCCGAATGTCATAGTTGTCGTCCCCGTACCCCCCCCCCCCCCCCTTTTCATGGCCACTACACAGGTTGAGGGCAATTTGCGCGGAAAAAGCCCGAGCTAGAAATAGTGACATCACCCTACATATTGCACCCCCACCCCTCCACCACATCAAATTCTATGATTTTAATTTTTAGATCAAACATTTTTTATACTTAAATGATAATTCTAAATATATTATTTCGTATTCGTACCGTGTATGTTTACTACATAATTTATTATTTTAAAAATGGGCCAATGGATTGTAATTTTATTGTAACTGTTATCAAGGAAAAACACGCGTGCTTTTTGGCCATTTTTTTTTAAATTACATTTTTTTAAATGCTGAATTTTAAACTGTAATTTGAGTAGAATATACTTGAATAATTCAAGGCTAATTTCGATTAGGTTTTGTTTAGAAATCATTTTTTGGATGTGTGTATGTATGTATTTATTTACCTCTTGAGATCTGTTGCAGCGTCGGCATTGAAAATGAGGAACCATGGAGAGCTCCGCTTTCAGCGCTCAAGCACACGCGCGATAAATGCGCGCACGCACGCGCACGCCCACAATGACACAGTTAATTATATTCACGATGAATTCCGTCGTTTTCATCATTTAATGCTACTGTCTCCAATTTCCTCAAGTCAAGCCTATAAGCATATACGTTCATATATGCACCCTTCAGAGTGGATGCGCATTAGTAAATCGTTATAACAAAGTGTGATCTAATGACATGAACATCGTACTGCGCCTCATTATGAGGGCGATTGACATTTTTGTGGTCGAACTAATTGTCCCCTCCAAGCGTGAGCATATGTGTAAACAATGCTGATGCACATCTCTTGATAGCTTTGTATGAAATGTAATAAAATATGAACGTTTATGAGATATTGGACCAGGTGGTTAAACAGATTGACTCAGCAATTGGCATTGATCATTTGGCTTTATGGAAATAGAAGGGCCATAACCTTCGCTTTAAACTTGTGTTTGTTCCTTAAGCGGGTACTCATTTTATTAAATGTATATCAAATAATGTTTGCCCCATGTAGAAGAGTAATATACTTTAAATGAAGTTTGGTTCATTTTTCCCTCACATGCATCGATTCACCAAACCCCAAATCACTTCTCAGAACTCGCTGCGACTGGCATAAACAATTCACAGTGCCATCCTGATATTTCATCTTAACTGACCAATTTTTTATATCATCATCGAAATATGGTGCCTTTCTTGCCTTTTCTTCAGCTTCAATGCGATTGGTGTGTTTTATTTCTCTGCTACAAGCCCCTGGAGTAAGACACTGAGTGTGTTTGGCATCTGCTGGCCAAATTCGATCAGTCTCAATCAGCAGCAGGAAGAAAAGGTGTGGAAGTGGATGGAATGAGGACAGGAAACGGCTGTATGCTGTCATTCGATTGCAAGGACAAAATTTGACCGATGGATTCTAAAGCCCTGCAGAAAGTGTCAGGTCAACTGCCTGGGCCCTCAGGTGACTCTTTCTCGTTGTACTCTTTTCTTTCGACTTGCTTTGCCTGCCTATACTCCCAGTTGACTGTTACATGAGCGAAGGAAAAATGCACTGAAAAAAGTAATCTTCAGCATTTCTAATGGTTACACGGTGTTGAGTTGTAACGTTAACAATTAAAACATTTTTTTGGAGGGTTAAACAGACAAATCTCATTTAACATTATTTTTCCTTTGTTGAAAACACTAGAAATCGGGAATTAACGTCTTAGCAAGCACTATTTGAAGTAATTTCGGGGAGTCATGAGGAGTACAGCCATACAACAAATAGGAGATTTGTGGTATTCACTCAACCATGAAGAGATCCTCGCGACCGTCGCGTTATGGGATTTGTATGTTTTTCTGTCTTGCAATGTCTTCATGTGGACCATTTTATTTATACCTTTGATTTTTTTTCAGTGTGCAACGGGAGTGACCACTTCAGATCTAACAATTAATCAAGGGGAGTTCCATCAATTTCTACTGATTTAAAATTGCAAGTTGGCATATCTATCTATCTATCTATCTATCTATCTATCTATCTATCTATCTATCTATCTATCTATCTATCTATCTATCTATCTATCTATCTATCTATCTATCTATCTATCTATCTATCTATCTATCTATCTATCTATCTATCTATCTATCTATCTATCTATCTATCTATCTATCTATCTATCTATCTATCTATCTATCTATCTATCTATCTATCTATCTATCTATCTATCTATCTATCTATCTATCTATCTATCTATCTATCTATCTATCTATCTATCTATCTATCTATCTATCTATCTATCTATCTATCTATCTATCTATCTATCTATCTATCTATCTATCTATCTATCTATCTATCTATCTATCTATCTATCTATCTATCTATCTATCTATCTATCTATCTATCTATCTATCTATCTATCTATCTATCTATCTATCTATCTATCTATCTATCTATCTATCTATCTATCTATCTATCTATCTATCTATCTGCATCTTCGTACATTCTACATAAGTTCCTGGAAAGTAAATGACTCCTGCTGACATTATTTGCAGCAAAAAGCGGGTGTAGGTCACAAAAGTATTTCGAAATGAGGTCACCATTCAGGGCAAAGGCATCTTTAATTCTGATGGTTCAAGTTGTGGTGCCACCGCAAAGGCCATTCATAGTTGTCTGTTCAGGAGCAAAGGTCCAAGGTCACTGTCCAGACATGGGGTTTGGTCGATGCAAAGCACCAAGAAGGCGTCAAGGTTTAAGGGTGAGAGAGAGGGTCACAGGCGTAGCCGTTTTTCCAATGGCCACCCTCCACCACGTAATCCTTATCTCTTACCATGTCTAAGAGGGAGATCGGCAATCGATTCTGTAAACTCTTCTTTCTTTGTTGCAAGAAAGACAATTTTCACATTTGGACAACTTAAAATATTTTTATTGAATTGCCCTACTTATTATTTTTATTTTATTTTTTTTAGCTTTGTTGCCATGAAGTTTTGAATCGTCCCAATTTTTTTTTTAAACTGTGGATTTCTTTGGCGCTGATTCATCTCTTGGTCTACCATTTTGAGACCTACTTCTGCAATGAGAAGCCAGATTCTCAAATTAAAAGTATATAAAAAGTATATATATAAAAGTAATTAAAAGTATATGTTCATGATATTCATCAGAGTAAAGAAACTGATCATGGTTTCTTCCAATAAGCCCCATGACTTTCCAAGTTATCACAAGACACACTGATAGATAATCTATCCATCCATCCATCCATCCATCCATCCATCCATCATCTGAACTGCTTAGCCTTACGAAGGTCACGGGCATACTAAAGCCTAATCCAGCTGTCTTTGGGCAGTCGGCAGGGTACCTCCTGAACTGCTTGCCAGCTAATCACAGGGCACACATAGACAAACAACCATTCACACTCACAATCAATCACACCTAGGGACAATTTAGAGTGTTCAATCATCCTACCGAAATTAAGATGAAAGCCATATATAAATTATTTCAATGCCAAAATATTCAAATCAATTGAAATAATAAACAAACCTTTTCAATCAAGCTTCACGACATACCCTGTACTATTCCATACTTCCTTTTCCATATTATTCTATACTTCATTATCCCACCTACTGTATGGAAGTATGGGGCAACTCGTACAAAACAAACACCTATTCTGTCTTCATCCTGCAAAAAAGAGCCATTCTTATAATTCATAAAACACTTTACAGAGAGCACATAGCCCCACTATTGATCAATTTGCAGATACTCAAATTCCATGATTAAAGTTGCCATGAAATTCTCCAAATCCTGCAGAAAAAAAGAAAAATAATAATAATAATGAATAAATATGTTACCTACCAGCCGTAAACACAACCACCGTATTTCATCCAAAAGTGGAAGCCGATGGAAGAACAGTAATATTGAGATTAAGTCATGTGACACCTTAACCAAACGAAAGAAAACATTGAGAAACTCAATACTGAAAAATATGAAATGTAATAGTGAACATGGGATTGTTTTGTTTTACATTTCCTAGACCCAAAATCTTGATTTTCTTTTTGAGTCATATATACAGTCTATCTATCTATCTATCTATCTATCTATCTATCTATCTATCTATCTATCTATCTATCTATCTATCTATCTATCTATCTATCTATCTATCTATCTATCTATCTATCTATCTATCTATCTATCTATCTATCTATCTATCTATCTATCTATCTATCTATCTATCTATCTATCTATCTATCTATCTATCTATCTATCTATCTATCTATCTATCTATCTATCTATCTATCTATCTATCTATCTATCTATCTATCTATCTATCTATCTATCTATCTATCTATCTATCTATCTATCTATCTATCTATATATCTATCTGCATCTTCGTACATTCTACATAAGTTCCTGGAAAGTAAATGACTCCTGCTGACATTATTTGCAGCAAAAAGCGGGTGTAGGTCACAAAAGTATTTCGAAATGAGGTCACCATTCAGGGCAAAGGCATCTTTAATTCTGATGGTTCAAGTTGTGGTGCCACCGCAAAGGCCATTCATAGTTGTCTGTTCAGGAGCAAAGGTCCAAGGTCACTGTCCAGACATGGGGTTTGGTCGATGCAAAGCACCAAGAAGGCGTCAAGGTTTAAGGGTGAGAGAGAGGGTCACAGGCGTAGCCGTTTTTCCAATGGCCACCCTCCACCACGTAATCCTTATCTCTTACCATGTCTAAGAGGGAGATCGGCAATCGATTCTGTAAACTCTTCTTTCTTTGTTGCAAGAAAGACAATTTTCACATTTGGACAACTTAAAATATTTTTATTGAATTGCCCTACTTATTATTTTTATTTTATTTTTTTTAGCTTTGTTGCCATGAAGTTTTGAATCGTCCCAATTTTTTTTTTAAACTGTGGATTTCTTTGGCGCTGATTCATCTCTTGGTCTACCATTTTGAGACCTACTTCTGCAATGAGAAGCCAGATTCTCAAATTAAAAGTATATAAAAAGTATATATATAAAAGTAATTAAAAGTATATGTTCATGATATTCATCAGAGTAAAGAAACTGATCATGGTTTCTTCCAATAAGCCCCATGACTTTCCAAGTTATCACAAGACACACTGATAGATAATCTATCCATCCATCCATCCATCCATCCATCCATCCATCATCTGAACTGCTTAGCCTTACGAAGGTCACGGGCATACTAAAGCCTAATCCAGCTGTCTTTGGGCAGTCGGCAGGGTACCTCCTGAACTGCTTGCCAGCTAATCACAGGGCACACATAGACAAACAACCATTCACACTCACAATCAATCACACCTAGGGACAATTTAGAGTGTTCAATCATCCTACCGAAATTAAGATGAAAGCCATATATAAATTATTTCAATGCCAAAATATTCAAATCAATTGAAATAATAAACAAACCTTTTCAATCAAGCTTCACGATATACCCTGTACTATTCCATACTTCCTTTTCCATATTATTCTATACTTCATTATCCCACCTACTGTATGGAAGTATGGGGCAACTCGTACAAAACAAACACCTATTCTGTCTTCATCCTGCAAAAAAGAGCCATTCTTATAATTCATAAAACACTTTACAGAGAGCACATAGCCCCACTATTGATCAATTTGCAGATACTCAAATTCCATGATTAAAGTTGCCATGAAATTCTCCAAATCCTGCAGAAAAAAAGAAAAATAATAATAATAATGAATAAATATGTTACCTACCAGCCGTAAACACAACCACCGTATTTCATCCAAAAGTGGAAGCCGATGGAAGAACAGTAATATTGAGATTAAGTCATGTGACACCTTAACCAAACGAAAGAAAACATTGAGAAACTCAATACTGAAAAATATGAAATGTAATAGTGAACATGGGATTGTTTTGTTTTACATTTCCTAGACCCAAAATCTTGATTTTCTTTTTGAGTCATATATACAGTCTATCTATCTATCTATCTATCTATCTATCTATCTATCTATCTATCTATCTATCTATCTATCTATCTATCTATCTATCTATCTATCTATCTATCTATCTATCTATCTATCTATCTATCTATCTATCTATCTATCTATCTATCTATCTATCTATCTATCTATCTATCTATCTATCTATCTATCTATCTATCTATCTATCTATCTATCTATATATATATATTCAAACTTATTTGACATTTATTGACTTTTCACAACTTTCCTTTTTCTTTCCACCTCGTTTCTTTTAACCTTCTTTGTATACTGATTGATTGGTGGGAAAATGATGCATCATGATGCAATTGTGATGATTTCTACTCCTCTAGACAGAGCTCTCAGTTTAAAGATAAAGACAGGTGCATTGGAAATTTACTACATTCCCACTACATCTTGAAACCAAGAGTGCTATCTAGAGGAGTCAAAAATGATCACAAGTGCTTCATGAAGCTACATTTGTCCATTACTATTGGAAATATAAATGTTTTTTTGAGATGTGAGCTGTCATTTGGTCATTTTTTTCTCTCCTTGATTTGCGAGTGCACATTTGATTTACCTGTACTGTATGGTAACAGAGACCTTGACTCACTTCACAACTAGCAAGAATTTGGCAGACAGAATTAAAATGCTATTATTCAATAAAGAGGCTGTGAACGTGAATGTGAATAATCGTTTGCCTAAAAGCACCCCGGGATTGGCTGGCAACCAGTCCAAGCTGTATCACACATCTTGTTCAAAGTCAGCTGTGATTACAAAAATGCCTGAACATAAAAGCTGAAGTATTTTCGTCATACCTTGATCTCAAACCCCACAGCAAAACTCAAGGAATTGACATCACTTGTCACTGAAGCTCGTTGCAAAAATAGAGGGGATGTTGCAACACCAATTTCTCTATAGCTTGCTGGGACATCTGTGAATTGAATAAGCCATCCTTCTGACCAGCAACACAAAGGTTTCACCAGATCCACACTACTTCTAAGGTTGACACAACGGCACTGGGCATTAGCCAGAAATGATGATCAGGCCTCGGAAAGTCAGAGCAGGGAGTATAGATGCAAAACTGATGTAATCTGCTCTGATGGGTGGAGGGACTTTAATTGAATGCCAAGCAGAAGCTGGAGGGTGACCTGATGAGGGCAGTGGAGGGACAAAGAACCCTGGCAAGATTTGACACAAATTAGTACTTATTAGTCTGGTCTGTTTTTGGCACATTAAAATCAAGAGTTTGCAGAAATGCAGAAAAAAGAAAATGGAATTAACTATTACCGAGGGGAAA
Source organism: Hippocampus zosterae (assembly GCF_025434085.1). Classification (NCBI taxonomy): domain Eukaryota; kingdom Metazoa; phylum Chordata; class Actinopteri; order Syngnathiformes; family Syngnathidae; genus Hippocampus; species Hippocampus zosterae. Next base: position 20,070,044 of record NC_067455.1, on the reverse strand, counting down.
TAAGGATGCAGAACATGGGGGTGGGTGAGTGCAGTCTGAATTTTACAGTTGACATAGCACAGTGATATGAGGGGAGAAAATAGTGGTCAGGCCTGCTAACGGGGATTATCTATTGTTACCTAATGCATTACTTGATCAACCATTATACAGCAAGCAGTCCTCTTAGCCATCCTTTGCATAAAACACTTAGTTGTCTCAGGATTAGGGTGAAAATATCATGGCCTCCAAAAATGGTTACCGTATTTTCCACACTAAAAAGCGCACTGGACTAGGAGGCGCACCTTCAATGAATGGCCTGTTTTGTAATTGTTGTCATATATTGGATGCACCATTTTATAAGACGCAATCTACAATGCATACACTAGATGGAGCTACGCTCAAGGAAATGCCAACCGAACACTACACTACACTATACCCTGATTTATATAGTCAGATGTCATTAAAACTTATTTAAGAAAGAAGCGACACAGTTCACTTAACCAACAGCAAAGTTATAACATTGACTCGTTAACGTTGAACGCTCTTGCCGCTGCTCTATTTCCGTGTTCAACTGCGAAACCGATCGCCTTAAGTTTGAACTCTGCGTTGTAAGATCTCTAGTAAGGAGCCATTTTGGGGTTGACATATTACTGTAATGACAATACACAAAGTGCATCGGGTTTTAAAGCGCACCGTGAGCTTTTAAGAAAATGGTATGCTTTTAGGTGCGCCTTTTAGTGCGGAAAATATGGTATATCTGAATTTGACCAATGCCAGTAGGTTCGCTCAATGTAACAAAGCAACAGCTATGACATTACTGCACTTGTTTGGAATTATCAGATCCTTTTGGTCTCAAAGTTTTTACCGTTCACGCTCATCTTCCCATTTACACTTTGGCCCTTCTCAGTACATTTTGGGTGAATTCCAGCTTGACCTTTGCATTCGGAGTGATTTGCATCTCTTGGTGAAACTTTCTATGCTTTTGTTTCCAATCTGTCTCAAAATCTTTCATTGTGATATACCTTCACTCTTGCCCCCTTGACGTTATTTCTGCAGACAGGTTGATTTGAGGGCTTCTTCAGAGCTCTCAAATTTGGAATCAACTGCTGCTATTTTTTCTTACCCATTTGTTGTATGTTACTGAGTGTGTTTTTATTGTTTTGCTCTACAGGACATTCATGACACTGTGGCTGTGGGTGTACTGGCTAAGGACAATATTTGTGTTATATAGCTACAGTGTATCATATGATTGACTTTCCATCTTCTCTGCTTCCTGATTGTTTATTTTCATCCATAGACAACTCTGTTGTGTTTTCTTGTTGCTAAACCCCACCTTGTCCACAATAAATGCATTAATCAAAGGCAAAATCAAGGTGTAAAACTAAGCAGTTAGTGCTACTTATTGTTTGCCTGATCAAACTGGCAATAAAATATGCTTAAAGACTTTTAAACTATGCATCCAGCTCAGATACCTGGAAATAAAATTTTGATTTTTACTCCTCTAGATGGATTATCCATCCATCCATTTTCCGAACCGCTTGATCCTCACTAGGGTAGCGGGGGGTGCTGGAGGCTATCCAAGCCGTCTTCGGGCAGTAGGCGGGGGACACCCTGAATCAGTTGCCAGCCAATCACATGTATTGGTCTTCCTCATCCACTAGTTTTGGGAGGAACGGCCACTTCGCTTCAGATCTTTCAGCAGCATCAAACTGAAATCAGACAGTCTTTTCCATCTCCCTTTGAAACCTCGGTGAGAGAAGTCAATTTAAAGCAGTAGACAGCAACAATTTCAAGAACAAGTGCATCATACAGGAGATCATGAAGCATTCATTAACATTATCCGAGTGTGAGCAAGACAGCATACATTATCACAGAGGGCCAAATCCATAAAGAATGAATTTCAATCATTGGGCACGAAATGATCCCTTCATATTGTTCTGTCAATGCATCCCCTCGCTTCAAGTGATAATTTTACACCAGATTTCTGTAGACGTTGTTTGCGCACCCCAAACTGTGGGCCAAATCCACAAAGAATGAACTGTAGTCGCTGATACCATCTTTAATTGTATTTCATTTGCATTGCATTTCATCTGCACATTGCTGCGCCTTCACAAAGGATATTGCGCTAATGATATACCATGTTATGCTAATTTAAGACCTCTTGTACTTTGTACATGTCGAGCGTTACCTCACTTTGCTCAGATGTTGCAGGTTGTAATGTGTAGCCTCCCAAAAAAAAAAAAAAAAAGGTTGCTTCCACGGGCAACTGTCAAGTTTATTTGCATTGCTCAAACTGCGTGTGACTTTCAACACTGGCGTTCGTGAATTATATATTGTTTATCAATGAAGATCATTTGCATGGAGGTGGACAATTTTTCTGCCAAATATACTGCATGCATATAACCTAATTTAAATAATACCACCTGATGACCGAGACTCATTCGGCTTGGTGTCTCAGTTAGTGACGCATTTCAGCATCTGCGGGTGTTTTATGGATTAGACGCTTTCTGTGAGCTCAATTTTTACCTGTGAGCACCGCGCAGTCCTTCAGTGAATCTGGCCCCAGTGTCAAGAATTGTCTTGAGGTAATAAAAATATATAATTAAAAATAAAAAATAGCAGCCAACAACAACAAAAAAATCATAAAAATGGCGGGGGGGGGGGCAGACACTGAAAACCAATTAAATTCTTGACTGATGCATGTAGAAAGATCAGACACTGTCATTTAACATTGGCATAATCTATGTTGACATTTGCTGAGAATTAATTCAATTCATTATAAAACTGAACAACAATAAATTATTTTTCTATCTATTGACTTTGCGCTTGCGGATATGTTTCATTGAACAGAAAACAAGGTCCTTGGTCTCACACTTACAACCGATACAGAAATCTGCTGATATTGCATTCAGGGTTGGTGTTACAGTAGTGATTATTCAACGTGCATTCTAAATACACTCATCTCAGTTTTCAGAGTGTGTCATCTGAGACAACACAAGTGGGGGGTTTTTCCCCAGTAAACAAGCTATCAAAAACATAGTGTCATGGGACAGAAATGAAAGACAAATATTTTATAAATAAAAACTTTAATCATTCAGAGGTTTAAAAATAAAAGAACCACCTCATTTTCCAGCACAACATATTTACATCAACTTGAAATTTAGAATTGTTCACAATATTCAATACACCACTTTATTTTAACATTGCATAGTGCACCGTTGTTTAAATACCTTGCATTATTTAAAGTCCAGGGTAATAAAACAAGGGCATCTTCTGCATATCATATATTAATATTTAATAATCACCAGTCTTGAATGTTACAGGTAGTAAATGGATTGTCAATAATTAGAGATCACACTCAATTCACAAATATTTCAATATTATTGCCATATTGATTATTAAGGCGATCATTCGGAAATGAGCTGATGTGTGTTTAGCGAATAAATCTGTTTTGGGATTCATAGATGGGGGAAAAAAGTGACCAAATAATAAAACAAGAGAGGGAAAAAAAAGTTAACGAACACTATTATTCCATGCTGTTTGTAAATTACAGATAACTGTCAGCCAAAGAAAACAATGGAAAAAAGAACTTGAGTTTTCTGCTGAACTTTTAGTTTTGGTGTTCCTTTTTTGCCCAGTCTTGCCATCCACCCGGGTAATGCTGAACACTGGAATAGGGGACAGAATGAGGGGTGGGGAGAGAAGTCATGGGTTATAAATAATGTTTTCCCCTCTTTATAAAGTACAGTAGTAACATTGTGTTGGCATTTGTGAACAACTGGTTGACAATGGGACCTGTGAGCATAGAACGTAAAACTCCTCCAATTGCTCCCTGACACGTTGTGTCTTTAATATAATATCGTGTGTTTGTTGTACTCTATGTCAATGTTGTGACAGTTTAAATCAAATGGTCAAATTCTGTGCAATGCATTTAGGAGCTACAATGTCTTAGCTTTAATCATAAGAGTTGAGTCTTTTTTAGTAATACATTAGTAGTATGTAAGTAAAGCAAGCATGGTAGAGAAAATTAACACGTTATTATTTATAATAATTACAATGTTTTCATTGAGAATATGGTGCAAGATAAGATCAGTAACATTTAACCTCCTTGTTCTAATAACAATTTCAGCTTCCAAGGAGTCACACTCAGTTCCATTAACATCCAGATTTTCCAGAATTCTGCAACACAACTAAGGAGTCTTACTCTTTGTATCCAAGTTCGGAGGCCATGTCAAGTGCATTCTTGCTCCTGATACCTGCCAGGCAGGTGAACACAATGTTGTCTATCTTCTGCGGTATCTCACCACCATACTTCTCATTGAACTCTTCCGGATCTAGCTGCAGAGCTGTGTTCACCTGACCCACTGCGAAGACGTGAATACACAAATGTTATTCTCAATTTTGGCAATTGATGGAATGAGAACCCAAATGTAAGTGATAAACCTATTTTGGGTGGGCCACGGACAAGTAGTAAAAAATTGCAGGGGGTGGATTTCCAATGGCTCTGACACACTTAGATACATTTTGAGGTTACGAATGGCACACAATAACCTGAATTGCTGGAGGGGGCGAAAGAAGGCATGCTGGGTTACTCATCGTTTTTAAATTGACGATGACACCGGATGGATGGATGTTTCATTTTTATGGGCCAGAAGTGTTTTTCATAGTAATAATTACTATCATTGTGACTTTACTAATACATTAGCATGGCCTGGTGGTCCAGTGGTGAGCACGTCGACCTCACAGTGCAGAGATCGTGGGTTTGATCCCCGCTCTGGCCTCCGTGTGTGGAGTTTGCATGTTCTTCCCGGGCCTGCGTGGTTTTTCTCTGGGTACTGCGGTTTCCTCCCACATTCCAAAAACATGCATGGAAGGCTGAATGAAGACTCATTCATTCAGGTTCCAAGGAGTCACACTCAGCCCCATTAACATCCAGATTTTCCAGAATTCTGCAACACAACTAAGGAGTCTTACTCTTCGTATCCCAGTTCAGAGGCCATGTCAAGTGCATTCTTGCTCCTGATACCTGCCAGGCAGGTGAACACAATGTTGTCTATCTTCTGCGGTATCTCACCACCATACTTCTCATTGAACTCTTCCGGATCTACAGCACTTTGTATGCAGCGATGGCTGTTTGAAAGTGCTCTATAAATACTGTTGACTTGACTTGACTTGCCTCAAAACCAGCACTGATTTTTTGATTGGGAGGAATGTTGGCGCCATTTGACTGTCGTTGGTGGACATCCACGGGGAGCTTGTGTCTTGCGCCTGAAGTAGGCAGTATTTTCACAGCCTCGCTTTGTTCAGCGAAAAGGTCGGTGCTGATGGACAGTCTGTGGCTGGATGGATGCATGGATTGAGGAGCCGACGATGAGAAGAAAGGAGCGTCAACGCAGAGCGCCGATGCATATGTGGAACTGGGAGTCGCAGCTTGGAATTGAAGTGGACTTACATGGGACAGGAGAAGAGAGCCAATCTCTCTTTTTCGTTAATAGATGCTCCAGCTTCTTGTTGCTTTCAAGCTTAGCTTTTGGCAGACGTGCACATTGCAGCATGACGTCTTTGATCCACTGGTGAAAAGGACACTTTGATTCGCTCCTCTTTCATCTATAACTGCTTCAGACAACAGAGTGTATGGAGGAAAGTGTTTAAGATTGCATGATTGTCGGTGTCTCATGTGTTGTTTTGTATTATTTTTTTTAACAAATTTGGGCGATATCGCCGTCTACAGAGTGAAACTTTGTCGAAAACCGAGGAACCCCAGTACAGTGAAATAGTTAACATCTCCAGCTGGACTGCCTTTTATTTGGAAAATAACAAATTAATTTTGATAGGCATGCTTTAGACATGTCATTACTTGTGTGGTAATGATATATTCAGTATTTGCTACAGCTGTGGCCCATTCTGGGTTCCCACAGGAGGGGTGTGCCAATTTGATATTGATGTGGCTATCGGTCCAATATCACCCCAAAACTGTATCGGATTCTTCCGGTCTACATAAAAAAATCTCTGATATTAGCAATCATATACAAGCGTCCTTTATGCAACCCTTTCCAGACTCCGCAGTCTTTTCCAAACTCAGCTCCTGCGCTTATAACCATCAGCGTCTGGATCTAGCATGCAGAGCCCACTGATCAAAGCAACTATGCTCTTGTTTGAGGTTGAATTTAGCAACCCAATCATCATCATCATCATCATCATCGTCCGAACCGCTTGATCTTCACTAGGGTCGCGGGGGGTGCTGGAGCCTATCCCAGCTGTCTTCGGGCAGTAGGCGGTGGACACCCTGAATCGGTTGCCAGCCAATCACAGGGCACACAGAGACAAACAACCATCCACACGCACACTCACACCTAGGGACAAATTAGAGTGTTCAATCAGCCTGCCACGCATATTTTTGGAATGTGGGAGGAAACCGGAGCACCCGGAGAAAGCCCACGCAGGCCCGGGGAGAAGATGCAGACTCCACACAGGGAGGCCGGAGCTGGAATCGAACCCGGTACCTCTGCACTGTGAAGCCGACGTGCTAACCACTGGACTACCGGGCCGCCCTTTATGCAACCCAAGTCTTTTAAATAAATCGGTCATATTTTCTCATACCTATAGTTGCTGACTATTATTCTTTGTTTGAATACTACCACGTAATCCAGTCTAACATTTCATACAAAAAAAAAGCATGTGTCATTCCTGCTGATATAATATCTGACGATATCGTATTGGAGAGTACCTGAGGGCACAATATTGGTATTGTATCGGGAGTGAAAAAAATTGTATTGGGACACCCTTATCACAGACAGCATTCGGTAAGAGAACATTTAAGTGCTTCACACACGAGCTTCATGTTTATTTCGTAACAAACATGATGCAGCTCAGCCTCTGGCTAGAGACTTTATGGCTAGATATTTGAGGTACAGTCATTAACTAAATAAAGTGTTCCATTTTATATGTTAAGATGCAGTCATTAAATAAATAAAATGTTCCATTGTATGTGTTAAATTATGTAATGTGATGAATGAGAGGCAGTGTTAAAAATTCAACTACACTTGTAAGCGTATGCACACTAAATTGTCGATGTAAGGGGCAGTGGGTGCCATATAAAATTTAGCCTCGGGCGCCACGTTGTGGCTTGGATCAATTGGATCATCCACGGTCCACGTCTCTGTTACAAATACTGTAATTTCAATTATGGGAAATCAACACTTACAGGGAATGTTAATTGAGCCAGGGATGGAGCCATATTCTCGGAGCTCCCATGGCTCTCTGACATCGATAATGACAGACTTCCCACCAGCCAAGAGCTTCTTCAACTGCTCATAAGTCACATCCGAGCTCGGTGGCACCAAACTGAATCTGCGGCAACCCAGCCAAGACTCTGGAGCTGAAGGACAACCAAACAACTTGCCACATATTGGAAATGCATGAGACAAAATTATTGTGGGTTGGGTTTTTTTTTGTCATGTACATACTAGTATGTGCACCAAAACTGAGTGAACTGTTAATAGAGGAATGTGAAAAAAAAACCTTAACGTGACTTAATTCCGAAAACTATGACAAATTGTTCTTCAAATTCACTTGCACATCTCTACTTATGCCCACTTCACCCTTTGAAAATACCAAAGCAATCACCACATTAATTTGAATCTTCTGGGCATCGACCGGTAGCTTGTTCCTCCCATAGATGTATACTATAGAGAAAAAGCTAGAAAAAAAGATAACCAATCATCACCAAATTAATGCCCACATACCCATCCGTGCCCACAATAATCTCTGAAAATATAAAGACAATCACCCCAATATTTTGGATTTTATGGTCATCAAGTGTTTCCCTCTTCTCTAAAAACATTTCAGCGTGATTTTATGTCACAAAACTACAACCAATCGCCACAATTCACGTGGACATCACTAACACTATGCCCACGTCAATGAAAATATCAAAACGATCGCGCCTATCTCAACTCCACACAGTAAGGGCGGTGCAGGGATCGAACCCTCAACCTCTGCCCTGTGAGGTCGACGGGCAAACCACTCGGGTCGCCCGCTTAGTGTTCATATAATCCAAAATACTGAGGCAACTGTCCATATTTTCGGAGATCAACGTGGGCATGTGTTGACATGTGCACATGAAATTTGGTGGCAGTTGGTCGTAGTGTTCTAACATTGACACTCGTTATGATTTTTTTACACGCACATTAAGCATTTTTTTAAGACTGTCGCCTGTTGACAACGCATAACAGGACACTCACTTGTGTCAAGACCTTGAGTGTTGACAAAACCTGCCAGGTGGATTCGGCTGCTTGGGACCAAGGCACGATGAAGGACGTTACTGTCCCACAATAGTCGTGGGGCTACTCTAGAAAATCTCACGCACATTCGGAGAGCCATATGCAATAAGCAGCGTCTATAAAAAAGACGAATTTCGCTTGCAAAACACAAACACATTAATAAATGCGAGCTGAGCATGCGCATTCGCGCAGAGTACGAATCGCGTAGAGGACCAAAGAAAAGAGCACCACAGTTTATGATCCTTACAACTTTAAAAAAAGTTATTTATCCACTATATAACTGGGTGCGTACTAAAATAGTGCATGATATGATTTATTAAATAATCTCGAAATACAGAAAAGGCAAAAATTAAATGATAATGTTACTCAGAGAAGCCACTGCGGATTTCTACAAATTTGGCTCATAACTTGATGAGTTGGTGTTTGAATGAAAACGTTTGAATAAAACCTTTATTAAATTATTCTTTACTTTTCCGCCCATTTTATAAATCTTTAAAATTGGTGAGACAAACTACTTTCACAGAGACTTCCACTTTTCGGATGGGCATGAATGCAACACTGCCGATTGCCATATTGCTTCCGAGTGCGTCACATGTTTACGTATCTGCGTTGCTCGTTGATGCTATAAACTCTGACAGCATTTAGTCAAGGTTAACAGTGGATGTATCTTGCTTACGTGTTATTCCACGTGTTCGACTTTAGTTCTCATACCTTTGTTTCCAAGCATATAGAAAGAAAACAGTTGTCTTACTTGCATTATTTGTGGCGGAAGCTTGTGGCTCGCCTATTTGCTAGCCAAGGAGAGTTAGCATCACTGGTCTTTACTCACACTGTCCATCATTGGGACAAAAAAAAAATAAAAAGGTGAGTTCCTTAAGGCTTCGTTCTCATGAATCCCGAGTTTAATATGCAAATGGTCACTTCGTACATCTTGGGCATTAATCTTGGCTATTATATGCTTTAAAACTCATCTTAAAACTCATTATTTGGCTTTTGACTCAGAATGAGACTTGATTTTTTTTGTTTGACTGTTTCTGCTGTCTTCTTTAGTCATTTGTTGTTTCATTGTTTGTTGCTGTATGAATTATTTTGGCCTATGTACAGTACATTGTATACAGCAGTGATTCTATAAATTTTATAAAGTCCTCTACAAGTACAGTTGAGTTGAGTTTAATTTAAACTGTGCTAATTAGGATCGCTAAGTGACCTTATTTTCTGAAGCACTTGGTGAATGCCGCAAATTAAATTTATGTTCCAGCCGAACAGAAAGTAATATGTAATGCAGTATACAGTATCTTGAATATTATCCAGATATCTGTTGTGATCACGGATTAACTAGGAAGATTCTTTAATTAGTTAGATTTTTAAATGTTCTATTATATTGAAGTATTTTAGATTCATCGTTCGTATGTTTAAATGTCAAGAGGGTCAAGAGTCAAGAGGTAAATTGCTGTGGTGGACGTTATGTACCAATTCTCAAGTTCCACACATTGTTTTTGTTGTCTGACATGACAAGTAAGGCTGGGTAATATGGTTTTCCAAATAAATTGCAGGTTTTGTTTTCCTCTCTACCAAAAATCTACCCACCACTTCACTTATATAACTTTTTTTTCTTTGTGCAATTTTATTTCCAAACATTAGCTTCACTCAATTTATCCAGAAATTATAGTGTTGTTTTTTTCTCTCTATAATATTATACTAAATGTTTCCATCGATGATGTGAATCCCTTATATTCTTGTTAAAAATCCTATTTTTCAAAACACGTATGTAGACATGATTACTAATAAATAAACAGGAAAAAATGATGAACAAAATAACATCAAAATGTGACCTGTCTGGCTCCATTTATTTGTATTTTGCGATTTTTTTTTTTACCACAAGCAGATGACCTCTGCACAATATTTGTGGCATGGATGCACAGACTGTCAGTCAGTCAGTCAGGTAGTCAGTCAGTCAAGTTTCCAACATATTAATCATGCACTGTTTTTGCAATGTATAAATGGACACTGTCTTTGGCATTGTTAAGCGCAACTGGCTTCGTAATATCCTATTGCTTTTTTGTCATATATAACCTATTGTTGAAATGGTTACACATGTTATACAAATGCTTATTAACAAGAATTCAAGTCACCTGTTGCTTTTTTTTCTTCCTGACAAATAGTCACTTAACATTTTGGAAAAGTCACTAAATATAGCAACAAATGTTTTGACACTGACTATACTTTTGCAAATCAGCTCCACTCTACTGCCACCCATGATGTGTTATGTTAGTGGTGATACACTTTGAACTGTGGAATCTGTTTAATTAAAACATACCGGTGTATATATAATAAAAATCATCCTGGTGTGAAATACTCTATAAAATTAATCACCCAGCCCCAATGGCAAGGGAAAACAGCAATTTAGTACAATGTGCTTGTTTTGTGTCATCATGTCAATCTTAACCTGCAGAGTTCCAAATGCGCCTTAAGGAGCCCCTGCCCTTGACAGCCGCCAACATGACTAAGCGGACAAATAAACCTCGAAAACCTCGAGATGACGAATCATCAGATGAAGTCAGTGGTAAGTCACTTCAGTACAACATGTGTTATTCCTTTTTTTTGTTTGATTTTTAAATAACTGATTATTGGCGATGCTTATTCGACTGCTTATGGGTTTGGGGTACAAAATATAATGAATATTTGATTAATGCCATGAAAAAAATGATTCCGCAAACAAATGAGTAATTTTCAGCCATCTCGTTACCTATGCGTCCCGCATCCTAGACGCATAATTTTCCCACGGGACGCACAGTTCCAAATAATGTGCGTTTTTGGGACGCAAGGAAATTTCTCAGTCAAAACAAAACAAAAAAAAGCTACAGTACATCTTTTTTTCCAGCAACGATCGCAGTTTGATCATCACCGCCATTGTTGTTTTGATGTCGCGTTACGAGATTTCCGTTCTCGCGAGACGGGATTGGCGAGACGGGCCTTCACCTCACGGGAAGCAGATGATTGCCAAGTTGTGTAATGTTAAAACAAGTGTTTTGCGAACCAGTGTTGCGAAAGTTTATTGCCGAGATATCACAGAGGAAGCAGCTAAAGTTGGATAGCTTTTTGCGATGATAAATTGACTTTGAGAAGGCTTGCATCATTGGAAGCAGAGTAAAGAAAGGAGAATTTATGAACTCAAACTGAACCATGGGATGAAATAAGAATCTATTTCTCAGCAAATCTTGTATGCCTGAATTCTTTACATTTTTGCAGCATTTGTTTGTAAGAAATAAACCTATTATCAGTGTATATAGTTGTTGTTTGTGTTATTATGTGCAATTGAATAAGTAGACCATTTCAGAATTCGAAATTTGGGACTCATACTTTATGATCAGTGAGTCCCTGGGACTCGCAGGGCTCAAACTGTAAAATTTTCACTGCATTTTTATCATTTGGTTCATTAGTTCACTTTTCACAAATGAAATATACTTGAAGTAGTGGTAAAAAACGAGTTTGTTGTTGCAATCCCTTATTTTAGTGTCACCTTTGTAGAGGAGTTGTTGTTTCTAGTAGTGTACGGTGAACTTTTTTGATGCTTTTGGTTTTTGTGAATTTGGCACCCTCAGGTCCAATGTTAGTGAAATTATGATACTCTGGCTGGGCCTTGTTTGAGTTTGGACCATTACGGTTCTTTGATTCAATACCATTTCGTAACATTTCTCAATTTTGATTCTTTAAAAAAAAGGCAGCTAAATGGAGATGTTTTGGGGTGAAATCATGTTAACCTCTGCTTTTTAATTTCATGAACTTTTTGCTCTGTGTGAAATTTACAATGAGTTACTTTTCATCCAGTCTATTCATGTCAAACCTATGAACATGAACTTTTCACATGAGAACTTTATTTTTGAGAACTTCAAGAAACTACACTCATGCAACACAATTCATACACAAAGCATGTTATTGAACACCCATTGAAGTGCTAACCTAATGTTTTTATTTAGAGGTTAAAAAATATCTACATAATAGACACAAAACTGCATTTAATGGACATGTAAGGACAATCTGTATACTGTATTTACAGTATTAGTGTAAACCAGAGGTGTCAAACTCCAGTCTGCAAGAGCCGGTATACTACAAGTTTAAGATGTTTCCCTCCTCCCACACACCTGATTCAAAATGACAAGCACTCCACTTTTCTGAAGACTGGCTTGTTTAAAAAATATATTTTATTATTTTCAAACGAATTTCAGCAAACCTTTAAATGCAAGCGAAATGGCCCAGAAGGACAGCCGACCTAGTGGAGGGTGACGGCCGCCACCGTGGGGTCCCACTGGGCACCCCAGCTGGCGAGATCCGCGTGAAGGGTCCGGTGCTTGTATAGAGTTGCTGCCAAGAGTGCCTGGTAGGATGGAGCAGCAGAGCTGGGTGGGAATAGGAGTAGCCCGAGGGCTTAGGCATGCAGACTCGCTGAGCATGCGCATTTGCGCATGACTTGGTGCAAACAATTTTTTGAAACAAGGTACTTTTTATCACTAGTACATACTGTACATTTTTAACATTAGTTAGACATGAAATATAATTTTTATAAGCATCTAGGTACGTGCATACATCTGTGATTTATATTTTTTATTTATTCCTGTATTTTATTTTTATTTTTTTTGAATCCGTGTACAATGCAGTGGGTCGATTTTATAGTGCGGTTACTCAGTGCAATACATGCCATTTCTGATTCTATGGTTATCACACCGAGTACCCTTCTGTGGTGGCTTCATAAAAAGTCAAAGAAAACTGATAACATTAAAGAGTATACTAGTAGATAATTTCAGGTGATTTTATGCTCATTTTTGACTGTTTTTAAAGTTTATTTTAATGTTGTACGTTTCTGATGCAGGGTTGACTTGCCAACATGTGACGAAGGCAGTGGACTTAAGCTTGGTGAAGAAATCTGTGTTGTCCAGCTTGTGGTTGGTGTGTTCTGAGTGCCTGAAGGAAAGAACCATGATCAAGAGTGAGCCAGCAGGATTTCAAGACATCTTAGTTTGCCTCAAGTGTGGTTTCCAAGTAAGACTTCCATCAGACACACACTGGAGAGACTGACGAGTCCCCCCCCCCCCCCCCCCCCCCATATATTTACCCCTTCTAAAGCGTTTTCTTTTCGCCACTGACCATTTTCGGCTCCTCGGTCCGCCATTGCTTTTTGCACTTGTCCTGTTGAATAATTGTGACGTTGGTTGTCTTTCGAGGACATGAAGGTTGAATGAGCGCTACCCGAACGTCCATACTGCAGTCACATTGAATGCATATCCGATTTACTTTATGTCCACCAAGGAAAGGGGGCTGGGTTGGATTTGAAAAAAAAAAAGGAATAGTACTGTTCAGATTAACATGAAAATATCAGATGCATGTCATGTATGGCCAAAAAAATCAGAATTGTCCTGCAGTGTGAACATGGCCTCAGAGACATAATTACTGGAGATTGGACTCTCTGTTTTTGAAAGTTTCAACATATGCCGTTTAGTTTCTATGACTAGCGTGCAGTGAACTCGGTTAGTGCCACACTTACTGTTTTTCATTCGATTAGTTTATATTTATAGCCTACAAGTTTTTGAACAATGACTTTACTCCTGCATTAGAGTGGGTCAATCCAAACTCGTGCTGCTATTACTGCCTACCTATTTAATTTGTTAGTGACCTGTATTTTAATGGTAAAGAATCAAAACAAAGTGTTCCTTATTCTCCACTCACGATTTATGCGCACTGCTTTGCAAATACAGTATATATGGAGCACTGATATTAAAACTGTTCAGTATTTGGAATTATTGATCGTGGTCTCATGTGCTGATCAGTGTGGGAACGTAACGTTTTGGTGGGCCTTCGTGGATTTCAAATTAGGTCCCATTACTCTTTAAGTTGAAGTCGACATGCTTCGAGTTTAACTCACAGCATGTCAGAAAAAGAGCGAAAATGTTGATCCGTCCGGTCTCCATTATTGTCTTGTATTGCTTAAAACACAAATATGATCATAATTATAATAATCATAATATAAAAACACCTCAGTATCAGCCTCATGACAGCCCATTCGGAGTTTGCCTAGGAAACCATAGGTACTCTGAGACCATGAGAGACAAAATTTTCTGGTCAGATTAGACAAAAATTGAACTGTAAACTGTGAGTGCTAGACAACATGTCATCTCGTAAGGCTAAGGCCATGCCCCCAATGATGCATGTTTTTCAGCAGCCGTCATTTGGAGACTTGTCAGGAAGAGTAAGGAATTCAGCAGTTTAAAGAGACATCATGGATGAAAACCTATTTGACTCGAGACTGGAGTGACCCTCGGCACACAGCCAAGATATCAAAGAGGTGCCTGCAGGACAGCTCTGTGAATGTCCTTGAGTTTCCCTTCACCATACTCAAATCAGAATGTGGAACTGGCTGTGCATCCTACATGATGGCGCTTGAGAGCTGCTCCAAAGAAAAAATGAAAGCAGATCTTCATACTACTGCATGGAAGTGTTGTTTCTGTGCTATTATTTTAATAACATGCAGCGTATAATTTTTACAGGGCTGTAA